>NC_091282.1:145705293-145935293 GCF_032444005.1 Ranitomeya imitator
AAAGAAGGCTAAGAGGAGAATAATAGCTGTCTACAAAGATCTGAATGGATGTCACTGTATAGAGGGATCATCCTTATTCTCATTTGCACATGGAAACATAAGAAGCAATTGAAATAAAACTAAAAGGGAGAAATTACAGATTAGATATTAGAAAAAACTTTTTGACAGTGAAGGTGAATAATGAGTGAAATAGGCTGCCATGAGAGATGATGAGATTTTCTTCAATGGAAGTTTTTAAACAGAGGCTAGACAGACATCTGCCTGAGATTGTTTAGTGAATCCTTCATTGAGCAGGGGGTTGGACACGATGACCCTTGAGGTCCCTTCCAACGCTAACATTCTATGATTTTACAATATATTAAGTAGTGTCCTGCACTCTTTCTTCACTCCAAGGCTACTTGAAAGCTATGCAAACAATTTTATTGTTTGATGCCAGAGGAAAATGTCCATGCTTGTCCATAAACAGAGAATGCTATCAGTGGATCACTTTATCCTCTGTGTCTCTTCTTTTCTGCTGCTGGTTCTGTTATGTTTGTATATCTCGTTCTTCTGTCGGGAAATATCTACATACTGCCATCAAGCACTGTAAAAATAATTTTTCCTCAAAGTTTTGTGTTTTTATCATCTATTGCACATAGCAATTGGCAAATGGGAGACCTTACATATATTGTTGATGTTTGAAGAATAGTTGATTAATTCACACCTACCCACAATCAGATTTGGGCAGTGGACAAGAGATAATTTGCTTCCAAACTCTCTTACAACAGTGTATCTGCTGTCAGAGAATATTATAGGGCATGTTTAAATCCAGCATGCCTGATTCTTGTTTGCCCTGACAAATGGCATTTATGGGCAGTTGATTGGTCCCCTTAAAGATTATATAATTGCTTCAGTAGTCCATCAAATTCAATCTAGTCGACATGAGCATATATCATTTACATATACACCTGCACTCCAATTATGTGTCAGTAAAATATACAGTTTAGCAGAGTCATGAAAATTACCGAGATCATGCAATGTTTTATCTCACATCTAGTTGTTTTCTATCTAAAAACAAGAACAGCCATATTCAAAAGTATCACTCTCGAACAAAAAGTAAAGTTGTTTTTAAACCAAATGCTTATTGGAGTTAAGGGCATTAAATTTATGCATATGCGCTTAGTAAACTTGGCTCAATTGTGGGCTGTGTATGTACCACACAATAGAACTTTTGGGAGTTATGAGCTGAGGTAGATTCCAGCTTCAGTTTATGCCAATTTCTGGGTGTTAGGAAAAACACAATGACCACTAATCAACAAAAGATATAACTAAGCAGGGTGTGATTATTACATTAAAAAATAACTTTTAATATGTATTACTTAAAATAGTGTAAATATTGAAAACAAGAAAAGGACTCACAAAAATTCACATTCATAGGAATGTTAGACCACAAAATCCCGGAGACTTAGGGAACCCAAATCATGTGCCTGTCTCTAGGGAAAAAATTCTCACCACATGAGAATCATGTAACAAAACCAATCACAAGTCGCATATCCTGTAACAAAACCAATCACAAGTCGCGTATCCCATGTCACAGGTATCCATAATTGGATGAATTGCAGTAACCGTGATTGGTATGTAAATTAGAACAATCTCACCTGTGCTGTGTGAGCAGTCACGTGATCCCACTCATGACAGTGAGGAATATGCGCATATTCCTCACTGTAATGAGCGGGACCAAGTGACCGCTCACACAGGGCCTGCTGCCGGCGCTGAGAGGAGACATCGCTGGAGCTGGGTGTCGGTGAGTATTTCCTGGCAAGCGGGGGGGGGGGCACACAGGGGATGGGAGGCGGGAGGGGACGCACAAACTTTATTTTTAAGGGGAAAGAAAAAAAAAAGATTATTCATTCCTTCTCTCCAGCGAACGCTGCTGGGAAGAAGGGATGAATACTGGCTTCAGCACCGCACGCAGGGGACAGCGCTTAACTGTAGCGCTGTCTCCTGCACGGTCCGTGTAGTCCTCAGTCGGCACACGGGCGGCACACGGGCGGCACACGGCTACCGCACGTGTGCCACACTGTTGTGCTACGTAAGCGCACGGACACGGATAATTCCGGTACCGAGTTTTCCAGTACCGGAATTATCTGGACGTGTGGGACAGGCCTTAGGCAAAATTTGTGTATGCAGGAAAAGTTCTGGTCTGCAGACTCGTGGTGTTTTAAAAGTGGTGTGCACAGTGGTAAGAATTAATCCGTAAGTTAGTAGAGAAACTGTGGCACCCAGGTTTTCTCTAATAAAAACCCCTTGTACAAGCCACATTGATATCAGTCATAGACCAGTAATGTCAATTGCTATCCTATAGTCCACTATATGACTCACAACCAAGATAGCCAAGCCATGGTTTGTACAAATTAATTAGACAAACTGTATTTTGGTGACTAATTATTGAGTGATACAAATCTTGTACAATATAGTCTAGGGTGGCGTGAGACAGAATCTAAAAACATTGAAGATTGTTAGTAAGTGAACAGCTTGAAAAGTGGAGAAAATGGTGAGAGTCAAACTGACCCATCAATACTAGAGAATTCTCCAGTGGGCCTGTAATGGAACACAACAGTTTGGCCCTAATGGTAGAGTAGTAGGCAACCCTACAGTACTTACAGCTGATTTTGGAGACAATCACTTACCATCAAGGTTAGTTTAGACCTTATTTCCCTGGTGGTCCAGCAGAACCCAAATCTGTTTTTTATATGGAATCCCATAACCTGTGTACACTTCTATGCTAAAGCATGTTAGTCTTTAGTGTACTTTCTATTGTTGTTTTTTGTTTTTTTAGTTTGTTATTTTTTTGTAGTGTACTTGACTGAAATGGGTCTTTAAAAGGATGCTAGACTGGCCAGGTTCAAATCTGACTCATTCCCGACAACGTGTATGGATTCATCTGTCTTCCATGATGAACTTTATAAGTAAAGATTATTCAAAGGAGAAATTGCCATGTACAAGAAGCACAAGGATATTAACTAAGAAGGTGTGTCTTTGTCAATAGTGTTAAATTGAAATGTAATGTTTCCTTCAAAAACTACCAGAAATATTGCCTCTATAGAAAAATGCACAGTATATGTTCCCTTAGATAATAGCTTCTAATAAAACTGTTCCGAAAACTCAGTAAATACAGGAAATTAATTCTTTGCGCTTGCATTTTGGCTGTAATCATTTAGAGCACTCTAGTTAATTTTCATATTCATGTAATGAATATAGCATACTATTTGGGTCAGAGCTAGCAAGCTAAATGAAGCCTACATAAAGTATAAAAGAATTTCAAGTACACATTTCCTATATTTAGTACATGCTAGACTTTGAAAGTGCATGCTGTGAGAAAAATATATTCTGCCACAATAACAGCTGCACACCATGTTCTATTGAATATTCCCCTTTAAGAATTGCTTGAAGCCTGAATGATTGTGGGGGCCACTAATAGGCCCCATTTTCTTATAACTTCAGATGTCAATGCTGCTTTAGAACAGATCGCAAAGGTAGGGCAAATGGATGCACAGTGTCATGGTAAACTCAGCACCAGCTCTTTTTGCTACCATGGAAATGGAGTTGTACCTCCTATAACAGCCCCAGGCAACAATTATTAAACTGTAAATTCTCCAGAAAGTAATTCACAATTTAAACTCTTACCAGCAGTGGACAAAGTACTAGGGATAAGGACCAAAAAATATTCGTCTGTAGAACGGTAGATTTATTTAGTGTTATAAATAAGGAAAAAAAAATAAAAAAATAACTTAATTAAAAAAGTGAAATAAACATCTGATAAAATACTGTGTCTGTATTTAATAAAACAATACTGCCTAATTGGAAAATAGCATGTTATAGGAAAACAAACAAAATCACAGTAAAAAGAATAATTTAAATTAAAAAAATAATATATAAAAAATTAAATTAGCCATGGTATCCCTTTGTTCATATTATGATCGATTGAGCCAGTGAAGGATTCATGTCTCTTGACGGAGATGATGAACCCTGTTATCTAGAGGGTGAAACGCATCGAGACGAGACCGCGGACATGGTCAAACTTGTGCCTTCCGGATATTATTTTCTCATCATTACTAATCATTATGAGGTTGTATATAAGCTAAGTATACGCTCTTTGATCATGAATTTTTTTTTTTAAGGTAATACTTAGGGACACTTTATGGACCGCCGTTGTTGAGTTGGGGCGTCATATTAGGGAGCCATCCGATAGGCAGGAAGCAGCCATCTCTAAGGGTCTTATTCATTATCTTTATCTGCGTTCCCTTTTTTGTCCTCTTTTTATGTCTCTTTTGGGGAAAAGAATACACAATATTGAAGTATTGCATTAGTACTTGCCTATATTATTGATATTATGTACCTATCTGGAATATTATAGCTTCTTATTAAATAGAAAAACATATATCTACAGGGTGTTTTAATAATTATAAATAAAGTTTTACTATTTTAATATATGTTTTTTTCTGGCCATAAAGAAAATTCAAATCATTTTTGTCCATGAACACTTCTTTAAACGCAGATTGTCATTTCTGATGTCGAGCTAACGTAAACATTTATTTAATTCATAATTTTACTGCTGTGTCTGATTCACTGTGATATCTGCAGAAAGTGATGTGGGGGTTGACGCGAAATCTACATAAATGTAAATATAGAAATGTATTTCCTGTATGAAAGCTGAACCAGCGCCACCCACTAAAATTAGCATACGATCAGCACAAAAGAAAATCTGAATTGCAGATTTCGTCTGTAACCAACCTCGCCCCGCTGCGGCATCATCGTGTCAATAAATAAAGCGGGAGAAGCAATTAAAATCTGTGATCGCTGTTATTTTATTTTTATTCTTCATGTGTACAATGCAGAGTTTATTTTTTTACATATTTTTAATTTTTTTTTTCTGTCTATAATTCATTTATGCCGAGGTATAAAAAAATAAATAAAAAAATAAGCATTCTTTGAAAATATTGGAAAGGAATGAAATGGTGTGAGGCCCGGCTGCATCAAAATGAACTCGCTATTTGCATAACCTGCATGTGCCATTTGCATAAAGCATGTCTTATTTGTGTCATTAGGAGTCAGCAAAGTGGCAGTGCGGGATAATGAATGCAAGGAAATGCTATTTCCCGGAGCCAGAAAGGTATGTATTTTAGAGGTATGCATTCATTTTGCTGGTTAGTTCTGTCTACTATGGTAAGAGATTTTTTACTTACTGAATGAATTTGAAGTGTCTCTTTACAGAAATAATGCCAGCTTAGACTAAGCCATTACAACCATCCGCAAGAAGGCATATAATGGTAAAACAAAAAGCCTGCATTATACAGCATAGTGCTAATCTATACTGTACTATGTGTTTGTCTTCATTATTTAGGAAAAAAAAATCTTAACAGTGCCTTCACACAGGCATTTGTCATGTAAAATGCAATAGATTTATATGCAGAGTCGAATATTTTAGCTCTGGTGCACCACTGGAATGATAGTGTTTAGACATAATAAGTGGTATTTGCATATTGCTGCGTGACGCACCACAGAAATGGGCCGTGCCGGGCGCCCGCTCAGTACCTTCCATTGTTCTGTGCAGCCCTTGACGACTGATTGCAAATAAAATGTAATACCTGCATGTGTAAAACATGAGAAATGACGCAACCTGAGGTAATATTCCTTCAAATTCCGGATATTAACAAGGTTTTTATACTAGTGATCGTCTGGGCTGTAATTGGTGTCATTTGTCCCAGTTTACCTCACGGTAGACCGTTCTGTTTATGGATACACATATAAGTAATATATGTTTGCTTGGGGGGTGGTCCCGTGTTCTTCCTTTCTAGCCATTTTGACTAAGAAAAGAAAAAATCGACAAAAGTCTGACAAGGAACTAAATAGCGCAGGCTTTCTATTGGAAAATGAATGCAAGTGTTAACAAGGCCTAAACGTCCGCCTTTTGTATTTGTTTCTTCATTAAGCCCTAACTATGCCTCATGTCTGCAGACACAGAGAGATTTGACGTGAAGATGGTATGACAGGCTTGGCTTCTCCCGATGCAGCTGGCATTACTGATGCCCAAAGCCAGAGCCCGTTGTAGTGGGATCATGAGAGATTCGTTCAGAACACAGTTTGCCTGTCAGTTTCCCATGCGCCTCCGAGTGCTCAGCTCTGTCCCTGAATCCCCTTAATGAGAAGTGGAGGACAATGCCAGTATTGTTGTTTCTTTTGGAAATCTTGTGGAAAGAACAATTGCTGTTTACCCAAGCATTTGTGCTACCCAAACTCTGCTGATAATTACTTCTAGAGCCCTGATTAACTCTGCTCTCCGCATCAGCACAAAAGCCCATTGAAGTAGACACAGGACAGACCCTTCTCTACCTCGTGGTCTTTTCACAGTTTACAGGGCTATGTCTGAGGACATATACTTATGGCAGAAACAAGAACCTACCACCCTGATTTCTACACGACACATTAAATGATCACAAGCAAACACTAAATCTGTTCATTTCCCTAGCCGAGCCCTTCTCCAGGTATACAGCGCATCTTATTAAATGTATTAACATACGCCTTCATGCCTGACAGATCACGCAGTTGAAAATAATTGTGCAAAAAAAAAAATATGGTCAAATGATCCTTTGTATGCCTTAGTAGGCCATGTAGAGCTTTTTTTTTTCTAAGCACAAATCATTTAGTTTTTTTTTTCTTTTCCTTTTTTTTTCTATGATTTGGGTAATAATTTCAGTCTGTCAAATCTCTGGCAATAGTCCCCTCCCCCCATGCCGTTTGCTTGCAGCTCTATGCAAAACAGCATCATGAATATGCGTAATTATGGAGATTCATGGTAATTTTTCAGGGTTATCCAATGTGACGTTTATAGGACAGCAGCATATATCAATTTAAATGGGAGTGACAAATACTGTAGCTTTTTCTTTTCTTTTTTTTGCTATAGTGTTTTCAATATCCTTCTGGTTTCTCATGGGAGCACCAGGAACTGGCAGAATTTTAATATATACCATTAAAAATCAAATGCACAATTGCACTCCAGAAAACATATAATCCACATGTAAGTTATACATTGGGATGTATATATATATATATATACACATATATATTACTGTAATAAACATATGCATATATATAGAGGTATACCTATAGCATATATGTCTTTACATGTGTGTGTGTATACTGTATGTTTGTGTATATGTATGTACATATCTAATATAGACAGATTGGTAGAGAGATAGAGATGATGCCTATGTAATGAATATACAGTAGACGTGTGTATTTATACATATATGTGTGTCTAAATATACAAGTATGTGTATGTATGTATACATACACATATATGCATATATAGATATAAATATGTGTATGTATATATACATATTTGTTTATATAGAGAGAAAACCTATATGCATATGTGTTTATATAGATATATATATATATATATATATATATATATATGTATATCTATATTCATTACATAGGCATCATCTCTATCTATCTCTCTATCAATTTGTCTATATTAGATATGCACATAAATATACACAAACATACAGTATATATGTATGTATACTTTGGGTGTATATATTTATTATTTCCTATGTTTCAATGTTTACATGTACATGCTGCACACACACACACACACACACACACATATATATGTGTGTAATATATATATATATATATATATATATTTATTTACATATATATATGTGTGTGTGTGTTTGCATGTGCATATTTAAGTGTGTGTGTATATGTGAATATATGTTTGTGCATGTGTATATACATAAACGTGTTTGTGTGTGCATGCGTATATATATATGTGTGCATGTATGTATATATATCTATATGTGTGTGTACATATATATATATATATATATATATATATATATATACACATACATACACAATATCATATGTCACCCTGATAGACCATGGATGTAATGTTAAAGATATATATCAGCTCAGAATATTCTCTATCTATGTACAGTGGTAAATTACGTTGCACATGTCTCATATGTGTCCTTATTTATCAGAACAGTTCCATTTACTATTGCTCCTTATTTAAGAGCCCGTCACCCAGGCTTGAACACTCTCCAAATAATTAGTAGTGCCTGCTGTGGAAGATAGTAGCAAGGGAAATAATGAATAATGACACCGTGCATATCTACGCGATATTTAAAAAGCCTGGCTGCATAGAAAATGAGCACTGTAAGCGGGTATACTGAAAAGAGACTGGCATATGACTTTTAGAATAATCACAAAATAAACATTGCGCATCATTTACATGATCTCGCTGCGGCTGATTAAAACACATACTAAGCCAGTACAATAGGCTGCTGATTCTTACGTGTGCATTTAAATAAAGAAGACAGATTAAAAATGGAAATTATTTTAACCCCTTCAGCCTTCCGCGCACGATATCGGAACTGCCGGCGCCTTGGTAATGGCTGTGCTCTCAAATGTAATTTATTTGTCTCATCTGTAGGCCTAGAGCACTTTTGTGCATGCTGATGAACTTTTAGGTGCGCTCATGTCAGTGCAAAATACTTGAAATGAGTATAAATATTTAAAATTAGTCTCTGATGGTAAAGCTCAAAAATATTTTACAAATATATTTTTCAAATAATTTTTTTTTAGGTGGCTTTTTTCGGGCGAAATTTGAAAAATTCACTGAAATACGGCACAATTTATTTCATGTCCAAATTTACCCTCAATGCCGGATCTTTTTTTCCTGGTCATAGTCAACCTCACTTTATCATAATTAATTATATTGTGCCGTGTTTTTTAAAGGTAAAAAAAACCCTCATAGATTACCAAGACGTTCCATGTGACTGGGAGTTTTCTGATTTCATCCTAAGTGATGGACTGTAATTAGGCCCCTTCCCCAAAAATAACAAACATATTTTTTTCCTAAATAAAAGAGGCAATGTTGCTCTTCGGTCATTTTTATTCATCTGATTTATTCATTTTCCAAACCCCAAACTTCGCCTAATATTACATGTATTATTTCCCATCAAGATTTTCTGCTAATTGAAGAGCGATTTTGTATTTTCCCAAGCAGACTGTCCTTGGAAAGTCGTCTGTCTCTACAGCGCCCAAGTATAATTGCGTGTAAACTTTTGTAGATAAATGAATGCAAAAATAAATGAATGAGAGAACACAAGACAATCGAAAGCTTTTGTGTTTCATATTCATATCATTCAAATGTGAGAAGCAGCAAGCAAAATTTCCCTGTAAGAGATCCGTGAAACGCATCTTAAATGGATGCTCTAAATCCTGTAAGAAAATCAGTTTAATTTAATCCTGGATATTCTTCAGCATGCAAATGAAGGCTCCAGGTTTCCCTCAACCCCCTGTCACATAGGCAGCCAATTTACACACACTGGCATACTGTATGTGCTATGGGTTCTCTGATCACCCCTCCCCCTCTATCTCAAGACTTGGTCTCAGCTGCCTGCCCTTCACAGAAAACCACAAACCAAGGAAACATATCAGTGGTAGCGCCCTGTAAATTAACTTGACATTTGATGCAGAAAGAAAAAAAAAAACCTAAAAGCTTACAAAAGACATTGAAAACAAAAGCCACTCAGGACCAACAGTACATATATTGCGGATTTAAGAGCTCTCCGCTCTGGTGATATTCTTGTAGCCATAGCCGGTAGATACAGGCTTCAGCTTCTTTGTTAGGATAATTCATTCATTCATTCGCCGTTAAAGGCATCAGTTAATAAACGCTAACCATATTCTGTGCCGGTCCATGTAACGAGCCGTAGGGCTGCTCCATAGTGCACATGCTTCTACATAACGAAAGGCTACATTGCTGATTATTAGAGACAATATGGAAGAATGCATGGTGTCCATCCCCATTACTGTATCTCCACTACACGCCATCAAATCTGTAGTCTTCCATGTTCTATATACGGTATGTTTTCTCAATAGAAAACGCAAATGCTTTAGGCCACCATAAGGCATTAATGGCGAGCTATGGAAGATGTAATTAGTCCATACCAGAATCTATAGTCACCCAAGGTGAGACACCATGTGTATTTGGGCTATTAGACATGCAGGAATGTTAACATTGCATTATTAAGCGTTATTGTGACTGCCGTGTCCCCCTGCCTCCTCCCTTCTTCTCCCCCTTTCTCTGGCAGTCTGTGCAGAACTAGCACTACAGCATCAAACCAATGCCCGGCCCAAGCATACAGAAGCATAAATTCACTATGCAAATACAAAGAAGCCTTTTTTTATTTTATTTTTTTATTATGCATTATAGAGGTATGAAAAATGTATGTTCCGGAAAGTATAAAACGAGGCGGCTCTGAGCTAATTATGCTTCTCGCCATTGCTCTCTCGCATATGTGATTGACCTATGAACGCTATTACATGTGGGACTCATTCTTGTAGAAATATGGAAAATAAAGGAAAAAATATTTTCCATTGAAAAGTCCAAAAATAAAAATAAAATGTAACATTTTTCAGATAATCTACTATATTTTGCTTTTTTTCTGCATTTTCATGTCTATGTAAAGTCCAACAACAGTGTTTTCTATCGGCTAGGTAATGGTATGATGTATTTAGGGGGTGCATTGACTTTCCTTGATTTGTTGGCAGTGATTTGCTACTTATCATTATCACTAAACTGTACTGTTTATTGCTGCTGTAACATATGTAGGTCGATCTTTGATGATGCCAAAATTAATATTTTGCTATAGCAACACATGTAAGAGCAATAGTACACAAATAAAATGGCAGAGAATGGAAGAAAGAGTATCATCAATAGTAAAGCAATTAATAGGCACAGCTATTTTTAGGAGATGTTCATTTTATCGAGAGTCAATAAAAGCTTTTTTTTTTTTTTCCTGTACGATCTATTTGCAATTCATATTGTAGCAGCTTTCATTGTATTCTGAATCCTTTTCATTGCGGAGAGAGATGGGGAGGATGGCACATAGTGCAGTCGGGCAAAAGGAGATGATCAGCAAAAACACAGCCTCTTATTAGTAGCGTAGCATTTGGCAGTGAAAAAGAACAAAACATACACAGCCCGTGGAAGAAGAAGAGACAGCGGGCACATACAGACAATACTACCTCTGCTAATGATAATACAAGCTCATTGGCGAGATTATTACAAAAAAAACATAAAAAAGGGAAAGAAAAAAGAAAAGGAAATGAAAAATAAATAAAGGAAATGTTTTCATTTTGGCCTTCATTGAACCTCCGTATGAAGCCATCTAAGAGATGAAAAATACACGGACATGAAATATTTAAATTCAGAATTCCCTCATCTTTCTGGTTCTGCTAGGTTTCAGAACGCCCTCACGTACAATGCCATGGCTGATTTCACTTGATTTGCATACGTTCAGTATGCATACGCTCTTTGTTCTCCTGAAATGGAACACAGTATGGTGACAAAGCAAAAGCTAAATGCAGCAAGCGTTCTCCTGTGCTTTTTACATAAAGCTATCCTATTGCCATTGAAATACTTTCTTCGTGGCCTTGCTTGCATTTCTTAGATAGGAAAGCAGGATCTTTAGCAATCACTAATGATTAGGACCCTTGTAGAAATGTAGATGTTTAATACATCCAGGCTACAATAGAAAATGCAATCTAGAATCCTCGCCTTACAAAACAAAAAAAAAGCAAGAAAAAAATCTCAATCTCCCTGTATTTCATTTTTCTTTACCATTTGAACATATTGTAGAATTTCATGTGACATTCTGAATGCAGTTTTTGCTTTATAGAAATATAAAAAATATAGCAGATTAAATTTTTGCATGGGTTTTTTTTTCAAGATACAAATTTAACCTTTTTATTATTTTCATAGGGCTATTTCAGAATATATAATGGATGGTGAAAAATAGCCAAAGATTCACATGATGTTATCATTTATTAACTATAAACTACACAGCATAGGCCATGTTTCTAGGCATTCTGTACGTGGTTAATAGATCTGGCTCAGCTCCAGCCCAATTATTTGCCCAAGGGCAAGGTAATTTGAATATAAGATTTTTTTTTTCAAATAGATATTAAATGGAAATGAGATAGATGGATGGTCAGATAGATAAATAGATAGACATTAATAGCAAAAACAATAAAAGCAGAATATGCAATATCTCAAATATTGCTAAATTGTCCTCATAATTGTATTATATAAAACCCATCTATTTAATCTCAATCGAAGAACCAATTTAATGCTGTGTCTTTGACAACTGACCTGTCTCTGCTTTAGAGGCCTGTGTTATACTAAAGGTTCCCTGTGTATGCCATTTTACTCTTGTAGGATATTCATTTTTTTCCAGGCATAGGAATTTCTCACGTCACATTTAATGCCTAAGTATTAGCCCATGTTCCATTAAATTCTCCCAACCTATGTGCCAAACATAGGGCCCAACATTCAATATAGAATTGCACACACTGGACATGTTTGTCTGCTATTCAACAGATGCTAACTATAGGTTATAGGCACGTGATTATAGATCCAAATAACTTTTATATAATATGGAATATAGGAAGTAGGGAAGGTTTCTAGGTTTGGTTATTGTGATGCCTCCTGATAAACAGAATTAGTATCACATAGATGTGGAACTGTTAGAGTAGGTAAGTAAACTGATTTGGTTATTTTGGAAATGTTTTGTGATGCAAACATTAAATAATTTATAGCCCATGTCCATATGCTCTACAGTCATGGTCAAAAGTATTAACACCCCTGCAATTCTGTCAGATAATACTCAGTTTCTTCCTGAAAATGATTGCAATCACAAATTCTTTGATATTATCTTCATTTAATTTGTCTTAAATGAAAAAACACAAAAGAGAATGAAGCAAAAAGCAAAACATTGATCATTTCACACAAAACTCCAAAAATGGGCCAGACAAAAGTATTGGCATCCTCAGCCTAATACTTGGTTGCACAACCTTTAGCCAAAATAACTGCGACCAACTGCTTCCGGTAACCATCAATGAGTTTCTTACAATGCTCTGCTGGAATTTTAGACCATTCATCTTTGGCAAACTGCTCCAGGTCCCTGATATTTGAAGGGCGCCTTCTCCAAACTGCCATTTTTAGATCTCTCCACAGGTGTTCTATGGGATTCAGGTCTGGACTCATTGCTGGCCACCTTAGAAGTCTCCAGTGCTTTCTCTCAAACCATTTTCTAGTGCTTTTTGAAGTGTGTTTTGGGTCATTGTCCTGCTGGAAGACCCATGACATCTGAGGGAGACCCAGCTTTCTCACACTGGGCCCTACATTATGCTGCACAATTTGTTGCTAGTCTTCAGACTTCATAATGCCATGCACACTGTCAAGCAGTCCAGTGCCAGAGGCAGCAAAGCAACCCCAAAACATCAGGGAACCTCCGCCATGTTTGACTGTAGGGACCGTGTTCTTTTCTTTGAATGCCTCTTTTTTTCTCCTGTAAACTCTATGTTGATGCCTTTGCCCAAAAAGCTCTACTTTTGTCTCATCTGACCAGAGAACATTCTTCCAAAACGTTTTAGGCTTTTTCAGGTAAGGTTTGGCAAACTCCAGCCTGGCTTTTTTATGTCTCGGGGTAAGAAGTGGGGTCTTTCTGGGTCTCCTACCATACAGTCCCTTTTCATTCAGACGCCGACGGATAGTACGGGTTGACACTGTTGTACCCTCGGACTGCAGAGCAGCTTGAACTTGTTTGGATGTTAGTCGAGGTTCTTTATCCATCATCCGAACAATCTTGCGTTGAAATCTCTTGTCAATTCTTCTTTTCCATCCACATCTAGGGAGGTTAGCCACAGTGCCATGGGCTTTACACTTTTTGATGACACTGCGCACGGTAGACACAGGAACATTCAGGTCTTTGGAGATGGACTTGTAGCCTTGAGATTGCTCATGCTTCCTCACAATTTGGTTTCTCAAGTTCTCAGACAGTTCTTTGGTCTTCTTTCTTTTCTCCATGCTCAATGTGGTACACACAAGGACACAGGACAGAGGTTGAGTCAACTTTAATCCATGTCAACTGGCTGCAAGTGTGATTTAGTTATTGCCAACACCTGTTAGGTGCCACAGGTAAGTTACAGGTGCTGTTAATTACACAAATTAGAGAAGCATCACATGATTTTTCGAATGGTGCCAATACTTTTGTCCACCCCCTTTTTTATGTTTGGTGTGGAATTATATCCAATTTGGCTTTAGGACAATTCTTTTTGTGTTTTTTTCATTTAAGACAAATTAAATGAAGATAATAATACCAAAGAATTTGTGATTGCAATCATTTTCAGGAAGAAACTGAGTATTATCTGACAGAATTGCAGGGGTGTTAATACTTTTGGCCATGACTGTAATAGGTCATATGTACTTGATAACGGGGAAACTTCCAACATAGACTCACTTCTGTTACTGTTCGTGCACATGACCATATTTTCGGTCCAAGAGTGACGCAACAAAACATCAGATCGCACTCAAACCAGTGTTATTCTATGGGGGCTATTGACATGTCTGATTTCTTCCTAGGACTGAGTAAATCAGATAAAAAAAATCATAGAATGTCTGAGATGCATGCAATTATTGGATCACACAAGTCAATGGGTCAGTCAAAAAAATGTTGACATCCGAGTGAGGTCCGATTTTCACTTTTTCCATTTTTTCCATCTTCTCCACATCTGAGAAAATCGGATCACACTCTGATCAAATTCTGATTAGAGTTTCAGCAGAGTGTGATTAGAATAATCGAAAATGATCCTCACAGATAACAGAAAATAAAGTTGTGTGACCCTAGCGTTAGATGGAATAAAAATAAAGAAGAAGGAGAAAGAGCTGCTTAACAAACGAATAGCATAGGTATGAAATAATCAGTCATTTATTTTCATTTTCTTTGAAGCAGGCATGTTAGATAATCAATTTTTTAATTATTAAATTTTTGGCGTACATATCATCTGTTTACGTGTTATCTTTTTTGACTGTTCAATGTTTGGAAAATTTGTCAAGTAAGGCTGTATTGGGCCACTGGCCTTAAAGGGAGACAACATGACAGGGTTGAGAGGGAATATAGTGAGATAGTTTGGTAATTAGCTGGTAGTGTGGGGGTTAAAATATTTAAAATAGACCTCTTTTAGCGTTTACATTTGACAGGGGTGTCATTTCCAAAATGGGGTAACTTGGGATGTATTCTGCTCTCTAGCACTTAGGTGCTCTGTATATGGAGTCAGCAACTAGCGCTCCATCCCTACTGAGACTCTCCGTATGGTAAGCAGTACTGTACAGCCACATATGGGGTATTTCAGTATTAAGCAGAAATTGTTGGATAGATTTTGTGGTCCCTTTTCTCCTGTTACCCTTGAGAAAATAACAAAATTGAGTGTAAAAGAAAAATTTTGAGGGAAAAAAATAGATTTTTTTTAATTTTATTAGCTCTGTTATAAACTTCTGTAAAGCACCTGGTGGTTCAAGATGCTCACCATGCATCTAGATACTTTCCTTGAGGGGTCTACTTTCCAAAATGGTATCACTTGTGGAGGGTTTTTACTGTTTAGGCACATCAGGGGCCCTCCAAAAGTGACATCATACCTAACAGACCGGACATTCAGTGTCTCCCACTCACACACCACCTCCTCACCTCGTCCCCTATCTGTCGGAGTCCCTCAAGGTTCAGTTCTTGGGCCCCTGCTCTTCTCCATTTACACCTTTGGCCTGGGACAGCTCATAGAATCTCATGGCTTTCAGTATCACCTCTATGCTGATGACACACAGATCTACATCTCTGGACCAGATATCACCTCCCTACTAACCAGAATCCCTCAATGTCTGTCCACTATTTCATCCTTATTCTCCGCTAGATTTCTCAAGCTTAACATGGACAAAACAGAATTTATCATCTTTCCCCCATCTCACGCGACCCCCCCAACGAACCTATCCATTACAGTAAATGGCTGCCCACTCTCCCCAGTCCCACAAGCTCGCTGCCTCGGGGTAATCCTTGACGCTGATCTCTCCTTCAAACCACATATCCAAGCCCTTTCCACTTCCTGCCGACTTCAACTCAAAAATATTTCACAAATCCGTTCATTCCTCAACCAAGAATCTGCAAAAACCCTAGTCCATGCCCTCATCATCTCTCGCCTTGACTAGTGCAACCTCCTGCTCTGTGGCCTCCCCTCTAACACTCTCGCACCCTTCCAATCTATTCTAAACTCTGCTGCCCGACTAATCCACCTGTCCCCCCACTATTCCCCGGCCTCTCCTCTCTGTCAATCCCTTCACTGGCTCCCCATTGCCCAGAGACTCCAGTGCACAACCCTAACCATGACGTACAAAGCCATCCACAACCTGTCTCCTCCATACATCTGTGACCTCGTTTCCCGGTACTTACCTACACGCAACCTCCGATCCTCACAAGATCTCCTTCTCTACTCCCCTCTTATCTCCTCTTCCCACAATCGTATACAAGATTTCTCTCGCGTATCACCCCTACTCTGGAACCCTCTACCACAACACATCAGACTCTCGTCTACCATCGAAACCTTCAAAAAGAACCTGAAGACCCACCTCTTCCGCCAAGCCTACAACCTGCAGTAACCACCGATCGACCAAACCGCTGCATGACCAGCTCTATCCCCACCTGTTGTATTCTCACCCATCCCTTGTAGATTGTGAGCCTTCATGGGCAGGGTCCTCACTCCTCCTGTACCAGTTATGACTTGTATTGTTTAAGATTATTGTACTTGTTTTTATTATGTATACCCCTCCTCACATGTAAAGCGCCATGGAATAAATGGCGCTATAACAATAAATAATAATAATATGGTGTCTGCTCTCGATTCCAGCCAATTTTGTGTTCAAAAAATCAATCCTTGCTCCTTCCCTTTCGGGTTTTGCCTTGAACCGACACAGTGGTCTTCCTCCACACATGGGGTATCGACGTACTCAGGAGAAATTGGGCAACAATTTCTCCTGCTACGTTTGTTAGAATAAAATAATTTAGGCTAAAAGATTCTTTTTGTGGAAAAAATTGTATTTTTAATTTTCACAGCTCTATGTTATAAAAGTATGTGAAGCACCTGGGGTTCATGGCACTCACCAAACATCTAGATAAGTCCATTGAGGAGTAAGTTTCCAAAATGTGGTCACTTGTGGGGGGGTTTCCACTGTTGAGGCACATCAGGGGCTCTCCAAATGCGACATGGCGTCCGCTCATGATTCCAGCCAATTTTGCGCTCAAAACATGAAACGGTGTCCTTCCCTTCCCTTCCATCTGTTGTGCAACAGTGGTATCCCTCCACACATGGGGTATCACCGTACTTAGGAGAAATTGCTAAACAATTTTTGAGGCCTATTTTTTCCTGCTGCCTTAGTAAAAATAAAAAATTGGGGGCTAAAAGATTATTTTTGTGGAAAATATTTGATTTTTAATTTTCATAGCTCTGCGTTATGATGAGAGCATTATACTGCCTCTGTACAAATCCCTAGTTAGACCGCACATGGAGTACTGTGTCCAGTTTTGGGCACCGGTGCTCAGGAAGGATATAATGGAACTAGAGAGAGTACAAAGGAGGGCAACAAAATTAATAAAGGGGATGGGAGAACTGCAATACCCAGATAGATTAGCGAAATTAGGATTATTTAGTCTAGAAAAAAGACGACTGAGGGGCGATCTAATAACCATGTATAAGTATATAAGGGGACAATACAAATATCTCGCTGAGGATCTGTTTATACCAAGGAAGGTGACGGGCACAAGGGGGCATTCTTTGCATCTGGAGGAGAGAAGGTTTTTCCACCAACATAGAAGAGGATTCTTTACTGTTAGGGCAGTGAGAATCTGGAATTGCTTGCCTGAGGAGGTGGTGATAACGAACTCAGTCGAGGGGTTCAAGAGAGGCCTGGATGTCTTCCTGGAGCAGAACAATATTGTATCATACAATTATTAGGTTCCGTAGAAGGACGTAGATCTGGGGATTTGTTATGATGGAATATAGGCTGAACTGGATGGACAAATGTCTTTTTTCGGCCTTAGTAACTATGTTACTATGTTACTATGTTACAAACTTGTGTGAAGCACCTAGGGTTCAAGGCACTCAACAAACACCTGGATAAGTCCTTTGAGGGGTCTAGTTTCCAAAATAGGATCACTTGTTGGGGTTTTCCACTGACTAGGCATATGAGGAGCTCTCCAAACGGGACATGACATCTGCACTCAATTCCAGCCAATTTTATGTTCAAAACATCAAAAGGTGCTCCTTCCCTTCTGATCCTTGCTGTGCGATCAACTAGTTGTCTTCCTCCACACATGGGGTATTGGCATATTAAGGAGAAATTGCACATCAAATATTGTGGTTCATTTTCTCCTGACACCTTTGAGAAAATAAAACAATTGCGTCCGAAGAAAAATTTTTGTGAAAGAAGTTAAATGTTCAATTTTTCCTTCCACATTGCTTCAGTTCTTGTGAAGCACCTGATGGGTTAATAAACAGAGTTAAGTGAATATGCTCGGGTTCCGGCTTATTTGGCAAGCTATAGCACTTATAGAATAAGCTGCAGAGGAATTGCGCTGGCCCATCAGCTGATCGGTGCCACAGCTGCATGTTTCATGGCTGTGTGACAATCACAACACATGCATGGAGAGCCTGTTTGGTGGGCTTTCCATGCATGTGTCATGACAGTCACACAGCGGCGACACATGCAGCTGCAGCGACAATTAGCTGATCGGCTGGCGCAATCCAGAAAGCCGGTTCCCTGCAGCTTATTCTGTAAACGCTATAGCTTGCTAATTAAGGCTAGGTTCACATTGCATTTAGTACAATCCGATTAATGCATCCGTTAAACGCATGTACTGAAATGAGCCAAATTTGGTGTAAATTTGGCTTCACGTTAACGCTTACGTTAATGCACGTGACTGCGTTATGTCATTTTGATGTCCGTTCATGAAGCATCCGTTTGTCTGCCTTTAGGCACTGTTAATAAAGTTGTTCTCTCTTTTTTTTTTGCTCTTTTGTCAGCATTGGGTGTGTGTGGATAAACATTCTCCATGTTGAAAGCATTGAGTGAACTTCTGCAAGCAAGATGTTTGTGTCTGAGCTTGTTAGATTTTGCTTGATGCAGTTGTGACTTCGGCAGAGAAGGCATATTTCCCAAAGGAGATATTGGATCCATGAAGTGAATTTTTTACAGAATACGTATGGTGCCTTTCACACCCTGTATGTTTAGCTTCAGGATCATCCCTTTAAATTTCAATGTTATCTTTGGATGTCCATTGAAACCTTTGATATTCTGCTCTCACTTGTGAAGGATGAGATACATCATCAGCGCAGCACTTTCCGTGATAGTATTTGTGCGGAGCAATGTTTAGTGGTGACTCTGAGGTAATTATCCTTTTTTTTAACATTGTTCTATTGACAAAGACAGGATGTAATTTATCGTTTTGCATCTCTTTTAATTATGTACACTTTGCCAAATGTCCTATTCCATTTTAACTTGCCTTTATTTTAGTTGTTCTTAAAAATCTTTACAATATGTCCATAGTGCTAATTTTTTTTTTGATTGTCGACAAATATCTGGCAAAAGGAGAATCATTTGCGTCACTGCATTTTCAATTTCGACTTTGGAAATCGACTATTTGCCAACTAGTTCGTGAAACTTGTGATGCCATTTGGAACAACTTACAACCACATGTGCTATCAACCCCGAAAACAGAAATGTGGCTATCGATTTTCCAAAATTTTGAGGATGTAGCTAATTTCCCCAATTGCATTGGTGCCGTGGATGGCAAGCACATTCAGATTCAGAAACCAGTACATAGTGGATCCCTATACTATACCAAAAAAAAAATACTTTTCCATTGTATTGATGGCTATTGCGGATGCTAGATACCGTTTTGTTGCTGTGGATATTGGTGCATATGGACGGACGAACGATTCCAGAGTCTTCAAAGAGTCCAACATGGGGAAATGTTTGTACAGCAACAGCTTCAACATACCCTCAGCACAACCACTTCCAGGGACCGAAGGCCCAAGTTTGCCCTAAGTTTTAGTTGGGGATGAGGCGTTCCAACTCGGACGCAATCTGCTAAAGCCGTACTCAAGCCGTAGTCTAAACTACACAAGAGGCATTTTTAATTATCGCTTGAGCTGAGCAAGATGTTATGGGGAATGTGCCTTTGGTATTTTGACCACAAAATGGCATATCTTACTAACTTGCATGCAACTGCAACCTGAAAATGTGGACCGTATAGTGAAGGCATGCATCTGTCTGCACAATTTTGTTTCCAGACATGAACCCCTATGGGATCACATATGTTAAGATGTCTACCAACAATCAGGTTGGACGACCAATGTCTTCAAAATATTTTTAGTAAATTTTGCTGTTATTATTAAACATTTCATATTCTTGTATGGATTGAACTTTTTAAAACTTATTAAGGTTATATAAACTAAAAAAAAAATAACAAAGAATTGCCCCACACATTGCACCAATATAAACAGTCTTTATCTTTTTCACACGTTCACATGTGTATGACTTGCCATGGAACAAGACCTTCATGTATTAAGTAGGGTTGAGCGAAACTGATCGTTCATTTTCATAAGTCGCCGACTTTTGGCAAAGTCGGGTTTCATGAAACCCGACCCGATCCCTGTGTGGGGTCGGCCATGCGGTACGCGACTTTCGCGCCAAAGTCACGTTTCAATGACACGAAAAGCGCCATTTCTCAGCCAATGAAGTTGGACGCAGAGTGTGGGCAGCGTAATGACATAGGTCTCAGTCTCCACCATCTTAGAGAAGGGCATTGCAGTGATTGGCTTGCTGTCTGCGGCGTCACAGGGGCTATAAAGGGGCGTTCCCGCCGACCGCCATCTTACTGCTGCTGATCTGAGCATAGGGAGAGGTTGCTGCCGCTTCGTCAGAAGCAGGGATAGCGTTAGCCAGGGTACATTAACCCCGAAACCACTTGTGCTCTAGCGATTTCCACTGTCCAACACCACCTTTTGTTTGCAGGGACAGTGGAAGCAACATTTTTTTTCCTCAGCGCTGTAGCTCATTGGGCTGCCCTAGAAGGCTCCCTGATAGCTGCAATGCTGTGTGTACGCCGCTGTGCAAACTAACTGCTTTTTTCAAAGCACAAATCCTGTTGTTCCTTCCTTTCTGCACAGCTATCTTTTTTGTTTGTCCACACTTTTGATGTAATTTGTGCAGCAGTCCACTCCTTCTAATTGCTGCCTGCCATACCTTGCTGAGATTACTGCAGGGAGATAGTAATTGTAGGACAGTCCCTTTTTTTTTTTTCGTTACATCTCTTCAAGCCACTTTCTGCCACAGAAAATATACTCTAATACAGTGGCCCACATGTATTCACTAGTCTCCCTGAATAAAAAAAAGGGTGCAGATTAAAATTGGCAAATCTGCACCAGTGGCAGTCCTGTGTGTGGCATCTGTGTCTCATTTTCTGGCACTGAAAACATACAGTCTCACAGTGGGCCTGATTTCTTGCCAATTCTCCCAGAAATAAAAAAAAAAAAATAGTGGGAGATTAATATTGGCATTTGTGCTTGAGTGCCAGTCATGTGTGCCATATCTCTAAAATTGTGGGGCACAGAAAGCCTAGTGTCTATAATACTGGTTTTTTTTTTTTTAATTCTCCCTGAAAAAAAATAAATAGTGGGAGATTAATATTGGCATTTGTGCTTGAGTGCCAGTCGTGTGTGCCATCTCTCTCAAATTGTGGGGCACAAAAAGCCTAGTGTCTATAATACTGTTTTGTTTTATTTGTTTTTTTTAATTCTCCCTGAAAAAAAGTAAATAGTGGGAGATTAATATTGGCATTTGTGCTTGAGTGCCAGTCTTGTGTGCCATCTCTATTAATTTTGGGGCACAGAAAGCCTAGTGTCTATAATACTGTTATTTTTTTTTTTTTATTCTCCGTGAAAAAAAATAAATAGTGGGAGATTAATATTGGCATTTATGCTTGAGTGCCAGTCGTGTGTGCCATCTCTCTCAAATTGTGGGGCACAGAAAGCATAGTGTCTATAATACTGTTTTTTTGTTTGTTTTTTAATTCTCCCTTAAAAAAAAAAATAGTGGGAGATTAACATTGGCATTTGTGCTTGAGTGCCAGTCGTGTGTGCCATCTCTCTCAAATTGTGGGGCACAGAAAGCCTAGTGTCTATAATACTGGGTTTTTTTTGGTTTTTTAATTCTCCCTTAAAAAAAAAAATAGTGGGAGATTAATATTGGCATTTGTGCTTGAGTGGCAGACGTGTGTGCCATCTCTCTCAAATTTTGGGGCACAGAAAGCCTAGTGTCTAATACTGTTTTTTTTTTTTTAAATTCTCCCAGAAAAAAATAAATAGTGGGAGATTAATATTGGCATTTGTGCTTGAGTGCCAGTCGTGTGAGCCATCTCTCTCAAATTGTGGGGCACAGAGAGCCTAGTGTCTATAATACTGTTTTATTTTTTATTTTTTAATTCTCCCTGAAAAAAAAAATTAGTGGGAGATTAATATTGGCATTTGTGCTTGAGTGACAGTCCTGCGTGTGTGGCATCTCTCTCATTTTGTGCCACAGAAAAACTAGTGTGTAGCATTGTGCCTGATTTTCCTTGCAATCTCACCCACCTATAAAGGGATATCTAAATCCTACAGAAGTTTTAGTTCACCTTGTAAGTTGTTTTACAGTAACAAATACCGTTACTTTGGTTACGTTTTGCAAACAATGAGGAAGTCTGGTGGAAGAGGTCGTGGCCGTGGGCGGTCATTGCCAGCTGGTAATGATGGTAGTGGTGGTGGAGCATCAGGTGGTCGTGGGAAAAGCAATATAGCACCTAAGTCTCGAGTTGTGGAGCCTGGTTCGTCATCTGGCTACACAAGGCCTCGAACGCTCTCTTTTCTGGGAGTAGGAAAACCGCTTTTAAAGCCGGAGCAGCAAGAGCAAGTTTTGGCTTTCCTTCTGACTCAGCCTCTAGCTCTTTTGCCTCCTCTTCTGAAACTGGTAAATGTAAAAGCAGCGCATCGTTAGTGGATGTTCACAGTCAGGGACAAGTCGCTTCCTTGTCCTCTTCAGCAAAAACAACAACAGAGAAGGATGCGTCAGGCGACACAACGGGTTACTCCATGGAGCTCTTTACACATACCATTCCTGGCTTAGAAAGTGAAACAGTTAACAGGCCATGCCCATTACAAGTTGAATCGGACATGGAGTGCAGAGATGCACAGCCACAGCCAGATTACTATGCTGTTCCTTTGACTCAGACCACAACATTGCCCTCGCAGTGTACTGATCCAGAATCAGACCCTGATGAGACTATGGTGCCCCGTCACGAACGCTATACCACCGGCTTACACGGTGACACAGACGAAGTTGCACACGAGATAGAAGAGGAGGTCATAGATGACCCAGTTTTTGATCCCGATTGGCAGCCATTGGGGGAACAGGGTGCAGGCGGCAGTAGTTCTGAAGCGGAGGAGGAGGGGCCGCAGCAGGCATCATCGCAACAGGTTCCATCTGCCGGGCCCGTATCTGGCCCAAAATGCATGGCAAAGCCAAAACCAGTTGGAGGACAGCGTGGCCATCCGGTTAAAGAAGCTCAGTCTGCAATGCCTGAAAAGGTATCCGATGGTAGAAAGAGTGCAGTCTGGCATTTTTTTAAACAACATCCAATTGATCAGCGCAAAGTCATCTGTCAAAAATGTTCAACTACCTTAAGCAGAGGTCAGAATCTGAAAAGTCTAAATACAAGTTGCATGCATAGACATTTAACCACCATGCATTTGCAAGCCTGGACTAACTACCAAACGTCCCTTAAGGTTGTAGCACCCTCGGCCAATGAAGCTAGTCAGCAACGCTACATCCCTTCCATCACTGTAAGCCCACCATTTCCCGCACCACCTGCAGTATCTGTGCAGGTTTCGTTGCCAGGCCAAAGCAGTCAGGGTCAGGAAATCACCAGTTTCGTAGTAGGAAACACTGCATCTAGGGCACCGGCAAGAATACCGTCTCCAACCGTCTCTCAGTCTGCCATGTCCACCGGCACCCCCACTAGTTCCACGATCTCCAGCTCTCCAGTCGAGCTCACCCTACATGAGACTCTCGTTAGAAAAAGGAAGTACTCATCCTCGCATCCGCGTACACAGGGTTTGAACGCCTACATTGCTAGACTAATCTCGTTAGAGATGATGCCCTAATGGTTAGTTGAAAGGAAAGCTTTCAAAGCCCTGATGGACTACGCTGTACCACGCTACGAGCTACCCAGTCAACACTTCTTTTCGAGAAAAGCCATCCCAGCCCTAAACCAGCATGTTAAAGAGCACATCGTCCATGCACTCAGGCAATCTGTGAGTACAAAGGTGCACCTGACAACAGATGCATGGACCAGTAGGCATGGCCAGGGACATTATGTGTCCATCACGGCACACTGGGTGAATGTGGTGGATGCAGGGTCCACAGGGGACAGCAATATTGGGACAGTTCTGCCTAGCCCATGGTCTAGGAAACAGTTGGCTGTAGCCGTTCACCCCACCTCCTCCTCCTCCTCATCCTCCTGCAGAAGCGAGAGCTCGTCCACAGACTGCAGTCGCACAACCACTCCATCCGCAGCTGCCACTGTTGCACACCAGGTGTCCCATTATGGGGCAGCTACTGGCAAGCGTCAGCAGGCTGTATTGGCAATGAAGTGTTTGGGTGACAACAGACACACCGCGGAAGTTCTGTCCGAGTTCTTGCAGAAAGAAACGCAGTCATGGCTGGGCACTGTACATCTTGAGGCAGGCAAGGTAGTGAGTGATAACGGAAGGAATTTCATGGCTGCCATAGCCCTTTCCCAACTGAAACACATTCCTTGCCTGGCTCACACCTTAAACCTGGTGGTGCAGTGCTTCCTGAAAAGTTATCCGGGGTTATCCGACCTGCTCCTCAAAGTGCGCAGACTTTGCTCGCATATCCGCCGTTCGCCCGTACACTCCAGCCATATGCAGAACTATCAGCGGTCTTTGAACCTTCCCCAGCATCACCTAATCATTGACGTTGCAACAAGGTGGAACTCAACACTGCACATGCTTCAGAGACTGTGCGACCAGAGGCGTGCTGTTATGTATTTGTGGAAGGATACACATACACGGGCAGGCAGTAGGATGGCAGACATGGAGTTGTCAGGTGTGCAGTGGTCGAAGGTACAAGACATGTGTCAAGTTCTTCATTGTTTTGAGGAATGCACATGGCTGGTTAGTGCAGACAACGCCATAATAAGCATGAGCATCCCCCTAATGCGTCTGCTGCTGCAAAGTTTGATGCACATAAAGGAGCAGGCGTCTGCAGCAGAGGAAGAGGAAAGCCTTGATGACAGTCAGCCATTGTCTGGTCAGGGCAGTGTACAGGACGAGGTAGCGGGCGAACAGGAGGAGGACGAGGAGGATGATGGGGATGAGTATTTTTTTAATGAGGAAGCTTCTCCGGGGCCAATGGAAATTGGTGGCGTGGCAAGGCCGGGTTCTGGTTTTTTGAGGGACACAAGTGACGTAGATTTGCCTGTAACTGCCCCTCAACCCAGCACAACCGCAGATTTGACAACTGGAACTTTGGTCCACATGGCGGATTATGCCTTACGTATCCTCAAAAGGGACCCACGCATTATTAAAATGATGACCGATGACGATTACTGGTTGGCCTGCCTCCTTGATTCCCGCTATAAAGGCAAATTGCAAAATATTATGCCACATGAGAACCTGGAACAAATATTAGCAACCAAACAATCAACTCTTGTTGACCGTTCGATTCAGGCATTCCCAGCACACAGCGCCGGTGATGGTTCTCACACGAGCTGCAGGGGCCAGCAGACCAGAGGTGTTAGAGGTGCACAAATCAGAAGTGGCGTTGGACAGAGGGGTTTTCTGACCAGGTTGTGGAGTGATTTTGCTATGACCACAGACAGGACAGGTACTGCAGCATCAATTCAAAGTGACAGGAGACAACATTTGTCCAGTGTGGTTACTAACTATTTTTCATCCCTTATCAATGTTCTCCCAAAACCATCATTCCCATTTGATTACTGGGCATCCAAATTAGACACCTGGCCAGAATTGGCAGAATATGCATTGCAGGAGCTTGCTTGCCCAGCAGCTAGTGTGCTATCAGAAAGAGTATTCAGTGCTGCTGGTTCAATATTAACCAAAAAAAGGACTCGTCTGGCTATCCAAAATGTTGATGATCTAACCTTCATTAAAATGAACCACTCCTGGATTTTGAATTATTTTGCCCCACCTTTCCCGGCTGACACCTAGCTTTCCTATGAAAAGGTCTTGCTTGTGGACTGGTCTGACTGAGTTTTCCAATCTCGTAATTTGCAGCAGCTGTTTGTCCAGCATACAACATGTTTACACCTCCCTAAATGGGCAAACTCCCCCCACGGGGCCGTGGTCTCGCCACTTGGCGCAAGCACCCGTGAGAGTGCCGTTTGTCTGAAGAGGTGGGTGTGCACGCTTTTTGTCGACGGCACTGCCACTGGGTCCCTCATAGTACAATAAAGTGTCTCTGGCGGTGGTGGCGCGCAACCAACGTCAGACACACCGTTGTAACATGATGGGCCCTGGGCCTGTACCGCCGACCACAAGACAGTTCCCCCCCCAGCTCAATCAGTGCTCTACGATTTGCAAAATTATCTCTCACAGCTCCACCAATGTTTAGTCTATGCGCTGACATCCTTCAATGCCTGGCACTGACAATACCAATGTGTTGACATGTATGATGCTACTTAAAATAGTCAGGAGCAGTGTCCTATATTTACACCAGTAAATACTACCACGGTACGAGCTACCCAGTCGACACTTCTTTTGCGAGAAAAGCCATCCCAGCCCTCCACCAGCATGTAAAAGTCCGCATTGTCCATGCACTCAGGCAATTTAAGAGTAGAAAGGTGCACCTGACAACAGACGCATGGACCAGTAGGCATGTCCACGGAAGGTTACGTGTCCATTACGGCGCACTGGGTTAATGTAGTGGATGCATGGTCAACAGGGGACAGCCTACTAAGTCTGTCTGCAGTCCCTAATTCAAATTGTCCTCCGCTGACCACACCAATGCTGCCTGTGTACCCCTGTAACCTTTTTTAAACTGCATTGAGCCAAATTTTTTGTTTAAGGCCTACTACCTGTGTCTGTCTGCGCCACTCAATACAGCTGTCCTGCTCTGAAAAAAGCTGAGCGTCAATTGTCTGGTTTTCAGCCTATAGGAATTTGAAAACTGCATTGGGGCTACTACTTCGGTAGGGCCTACTAACGGTGTATGCCGCTACAAGGTGTTCTCCTGGTAGCATTTCCTGAGCTTCAATTTTCAGGCTCTCGTTGAAGAGTTTTTTAATTTAAAAGCTGCAGTGGGCCTACTTGTTTGGTTGGGTTCTAGAAACGGTGTCTGCCGCTCCAAGGTGTTCTCCAGGTTGCCTTTCCTTAGCATCAATTTTGAGGCTCTCATTAAATTTTGTAATATAGCAATGCATTTGGTCTACTTGTTTTGTTGGCCATACTAACGGTGTCTGCCGCTCCTTGCTGTTCTCCACTGAACAAACCAGTGCCGCCTGTTTTCTTTCTGTTTCCAATTTTGAACTGCATTTAGCCTACTTACTGATTTGGGCCTACTCACTGTGTCAGCCTCTCATTACAGTTGTCCTCCACTGAACAAAGCAATGCCCCCTGGTTAGTCCTGTTACCAATTTTGAACTGCATTTAGCCCACTTTATTCTTTGGGCCTATATCTGTGTTTCCTCCTCATCCTGCCCATTGCCCAGCCAGTGATAGATGAGTCTGCTGGTACATTGCCCCAGACCACTACATTCCCCTTGCGCGCTACACAGCCAGAATCTGACCCTGCTGAAATTCAGGTTCCCCTTCCCACATACTATACCACCTTACAAGGGGACAAAGAGGAAGGTGAAGATGAAAGTGCAAGTTCCATCATCAGGTGGGGGGCATACTCGTTGGCGACGTCACTGGCACAGGGCCCCTCATAGTACGCAAAAGTGTCGCTGCCGGTGGGAGGCGCCCCCACCGTGCAAACACACCGCCGTACTTTGAGTGGCCCTGTGCCAGTGCCAATGCCAACGAGTGGGCCCCCCCTGCTTGCTCAGGAACACAGCACTTGCAAAGTTTAAATACTTACCTCGCCCTGCTCCACTGCCGTGACGTGGTCCAGATTTCCTGGGCCCACAAAATACTTGAACCAGCCCTACCCCCCAACAACTTTAGCCAAATGACCCCCAATTTCCAATGCCTAACTATTATTGTAAGGGAAATTAAGATTGACAAGCTACATTAAGAAGAATGGATGTTTTTGCCATTAAAATGGGCACTCTAGGTGTTTTCCTGGCCCCCACTCACTGCCGAATATGCTGCCCCATTGACTTGCATTGGGTTTCGTTTTTCGGTCGATCCCGACTTTACGACATAATTGGTCAATTTCACTCGACCGACTTTTGAGATAGTCGGGTTTTGCGAAACCCGACTCGACTCTAAAAAAGTCAAGGTTGCTCAACCCTAGTATTAAGTAATTTGCAAATTGATCACGAATCCTCATTATTTCAACTGTAGACCGGACAGTAGTTGAATCAATGCTCATGAGGGTCAACTCACAGTCATCGGGTCAACCACCTGGGATGAACAAAAATATACACAATTAACTTCGGTACACAAAAATTTAACACAAACATTTTAAAGGATGTAATTGTCAAAGTTTGGTGATTTTTTTAACAGTAGTTACAGACTGTGATATTGCGCGGGTGTATTTTCTGCCCAACTGTACGCTGGACTGCTGCATTGCCTTTGCATTACAATACTTGATTCACCCTGGCCTCTGTATTGTGGTTTGTAAGACGGCATGTCCATGGTTCTTAGTCTCGAGGAAGTGAGTTCTTGAGGGGCTAAAAATTCCTCAAATAGGTCATGAAATCTTTGCCTAAACATTAAATTTCTGGTCGACGGTATCTTTTGGGCTACAGGCACATATGACAAAAACAGGAGCTTCCACTCATTGGCTGCATATACTGATTCACGGGATTGCAATTCCGTAATTTCCTGCCTTAGATCTCTGTGTTCACTGCGACACAGATCCTCTAACCGTTGGAGCCCATCGACAATTATGGCATGGACTTCATCTTTGGCAGATGATCGCTTGACCCGCGGTGTGCTTGCAAACGGGCTATGACAACAGGAGCCACAGAACTACTGTCCATTGATCGTGGCTCGCTTTGGCCAGACACATCTTCAGTGCCCGTCTGCTGGCTTGTTTCCTGTCGAGATGGCTTCGGTTCCTCTGCCTCTCGAGGCACAGCGGTACTGCATATCATTCTATAACAAAAAAATATATATATATTATTTCAGAGATTTCAATTAAATGCTTGGTCCTCTCTCACACCGTAAACTTTTTACTTACTTTTTCTGTAAAAACAACAATTGCTTTAATGAACATACGGGGTTACATGTTTGCCACCAGATCCACTGGGGGTGTTTTGGCTGCTGCGGAAGTCCTGTACAAATCGATCTCTAATGGATCTCCACTGGGTATGGACAGCATCGGCTTCAAAGAAAAAAAAATTATTTGAGAGCTTCCAATCTTTACATTTTATCAATTTAAGTTCAGCAATAATTACCAATTTTTTTCTTAGAGGATGCGGACTTATCCAAATACCGGGGATCCAACTGGCATATTATTTTCTCCCACAATTTCCGGTTTTTAATAATATCATTGTGGGAGCTGTCACTTTGATCCCATATGGACGGATTCGCTTCCAGTAGTGTTATTAGTGTCTCGTTTTCCATGTCCAAGGGCTCTTCGTCAACCACAATGTTCCTTCTTTTTTTGGCGGGCAGCTTGAACTATGTTAACACAAAACGTTATATTAAAATGTATACGTTCATTTTTTGTTGAATACATTTATCTCATCCGCAAAACTACATTATTTTTAAGGACAGTTATCTTAATTTTGTACATTTTTTAACACTTTAAACTTTTTATAAATTATATTGCAATGTTTAATCGATTATTTTTGTGGCTTGTCGTTGTACTGTTTGGTTTATGTTATGACATGTACCGTATGTAGTTTTTTAAACCAGGGTTTTAAACGTTGTTATATATGTTTCTTGTGTTATATTTGTTTTGTATGTTTAATGATTGATTATTGAAAAACATAACAAACTAATTTAGTATTTTTTTTTGTTCAAAAAGGTATATTTTGCATGATATTTACCACTTCTAGGTGAGGTGAAGACAGACGGTGAGGCTGATTTTTTTTTTCCTTTTTCAACAACCTACAGTGTAGTAAATAAAAAAAGGAAATTACAATTCTTGTATCAATTAATTTATGTGTAAAAAGACACATAATTTGTGGCATGTACCTTCTTGGACACTTTGGACACTTTTTAGGAGGGTGGCCTGGCAGGTTCGGGATCAGAAGATTCCTATTTGCAATAAAAACATGATTACACATGATTACCTCAATACACTCGAGTGACACACAACATTTATTGTGGCTTTTTAAATCGAAAGCCTAACGATTGTGACGAGAAGACTGCAGACACGCTGCTGCTGCTTGATCCCTCACTATCTGACATCTGTGTACAAACAAAACAATACATTTAGTACTCATACATCCGATGGCCACTACACACTGAAATGATGTTTACAGAAAAATATAATACATAGAATTGTACTTACATTGCCTATGATCGCTCACAAGGTACACACACTGTGTTGCTGGCATTTTCAGAGTGTGTTTGCAGAGTCTATGCTCCAAAATGGCTGAAATCATATTTCCTGTCACATGACCACATGGACAAGTCTCATTAATGCAATCCAACGCATGGTTTCATTTGGACATTTTGCTTGATTTGCGTCTGGTAGCATTAGATTAGAAATAGACATCAATAGCAGAATTAACGCTTCCATTACTCTTGCATTAGCTTGACCGGACCCGAAAACGCTGCAGGCCACTTTGGAAGGTGCATCATAAAAAAATGCAATGTTGCAAATGTATGCCAATTTTGACATGCATTACGATGCGTCATACAAATGCAAGTCTATTGCGTTTTGCCTACTTAAAAACGTGTCCGGAAGACGGACTGCCACAATGTGAACCCAGCTTAAGAGGGAACCAAAACATATTCGCTCAACTCTATTATTAAACTTATTGAATGTGGTTTTTAACACCTTTCGGGGTGCAGTTTTTAAAATGGTGTCACTTTTGGGCAATATTCTGTCATACAGACCCCCAAAGTCAAATCAAATGTTATGTGGTCCCTAAAAAAATGGTTTTGTAAATTTTGTTGGAAAAATGAGAAATCGCTCTGCACAGGGTCCTACCTGTTAAAGGCACCCCAGATGAAGAGACAATAAAATTCAACGTAGCCAAAAATTACAAAGATAGTGAGAATTGTAAGAAGCATTGAAAATGTTGTGTCTGAATACATTTTCCTTAGAGAAAAATATTGCATTTAGTGCATAACCTGGCAGGTGCAGCTTTTTTTTTTAACAAAATAATAGCAGATGGGTATCTGCTATTGAGTCTGATCACACATGATTATTTTGCAAAAGTCAGTACAATTAACGCCTTAAGACCAAGCTATTTGTAGGTTAATGACCAGGCCTTAATTTTGAAATCTGACCATTGTCACTTTATGACTTTTTGTGCTTATAACTCTGGAACACTTCAACGGATCCCACTAATTCTGAGAATGCTTTTTCATGACATGTTGCACTTTATGATAGTGGTTACATTTCTTCAAAATTACTTGTGCTTATCTGTGAAAAAAATGTAAGTTTGTCAAAAATTTTGAAAATTTAACTTTTTTCAAACTTTTAATTTTTATGCCTCTCAATCAGAGCATTATTTAACACAAAATAGTTAATAATTAACATTTCCCACATGTCTACTTTACATCAGCACAGTTTTTGAAACATAATTTAATTTTGTTGGGAGGTTATGAGGCCTCAGGATACAATGCTGGGTCATCATGCCACCCTCGGGTCTGATTCTGACAGTTTTGTCAGAAGCATGCACATCAGTAGCCTACTAGATATCATTTTCAAGGGCTTTGATAATGCTCTTCCGGTTTATCCTCATATAAAGGAGTGGATAATGGTCCTACCTACTAGTTAATGCCATTTTGCAGTTCTGTTCGGCTCTCTTTGTGTCACACTTCTTGTCCTAGTATTAGATTCATTGTCTTCGTATTGTGCTTGGAGACACAGCAAACCTTTTTGCGATGACACCTATGAATGTGGACATCATGTAGGAGCTAGAACACTTGTGCCACTTGAATGAACTGTATTTACTCATGCTACCAGTAGGACACTAGAACAATTCTAGAAGAATCATTTAAAAAGGGAAAGGAGAGAGATATTGTCTGTGGCCACCACTGGCTAAACAGTTCCCTACTGGAGTTGTCTTGCATTTGCCTCTCCAGTTCATTTATTGCCACTTAGATTTGCATCAAAGCAAGTGAAATTGATACTAATACCTTCCAAATGGATACATTAGTACATCAGAAGTTTTACTTGTGATGTGCAAGTGTAATTCTATTTCTACTTTACTTCTGCTTATGTTTTTAGTGTTCTCTGTATTAGTGCAAAAAGCTGAACATGGTGCCACTGGGCAAAGAATGCAGCTACAATAATGTGATAGCACTATCAGGGACGTATGACAACATTGGGTAAAGGGTTCTGTTAGGCTACGTTCACACTAGCGTTCGGCTAGTGTGCGTCGCGCTAGCGTCAGGCGACGCAGCGGCGACGCACGCGTCATGCGCCCCTATGTTTAACATGGGGGACGCATGCGTTTTTGCTTGTTGCGTTTTCCGACACGTGCGTCTTTTTTGACGCTAGCGTCGGACCAAGAAAACGCAACAAGTTGCATTTTTCTTGCGTCCGATTTTCGTCAAAAAACAACGCACGCGTCGAAAAACGCAGCGTTTTTGCGTGCGTTTGCACGCGTTTTTCGGTGCATTGTGTGTCGCGTCGCCGACGCAGCGGGGCATAACGCTAGTGTGAACATAGCCTTACTGGGACAAGGTGGGAAGGAGTTACTCCCCTTTAGAAATATTCAACCATGTACAGTATTTGTGTGCTTGGAGGGGAGTCTAGGGTGCAGTTTCATCATCAATCTCTCAGGAGACCAGATTATGTGCTCCAATTAGGATGGGAAAATTTTTAACATAAAGTGAAAACTCTTCCAATTTTTTTATGGGCATTAAAAACGAATGAGAATCGATGGAAAGTGGAACTTAAAAATGATAAACGGAAATCAGATAGACAAAACTGATTAAACTCAGAAGGAAAATATGAGTCTTTCAGGGTATGTGCACATGAACAGTAAGCTCTGCAAGTTGGACGCTGAGTACTCGGCACCGTCCACCCTGCAGTGTCCAGCTGTTACAGCTTAGTGGATGGGATTTCTTCCATGCCCACTATGTGTGCACAGACGCCTGCAGCTCACCCACAGAGACCGACATGCAGAGCCTCTTTTCAGACTGTAGCATGTCTATTTATCTTGTGGAGACACGAGCCTTCGAAACATAAATTTCATGTATTGGATGTGGCGAATCTGCACGGTTTAGGGAACACATGCGGATTTACCTGCGTTCCATAGTCGGCAGCACTTTGGATGCAGCGTACAGGTGCTGCATCCAAAGCACTGCAATTCCTAAACGTGTGCACATACCCAGAAAAGCATATATTTACATGGGTTGTATATGCAGCATATTTTCCTTCCAAATTTTCTAGGCTGAAAATGTCATTCTCATGTAGTAGAGAAAATCTTCAACATTAATTAGGCAGCTCTGCAAATTTCATGTCCATTTATGCTGCTTATTTCATCCTTTGCAATGTAAAAAAAAAGATTTTTGTAATTTCAGTCAATTTTAACCCCTTCATGACCCAGCCTATTTTGACCTTAATGACCTGGCCGTTATTTGCAATTCTGACCAGTGTCCCTTTATGAGGTAATAACTCGGGAACGCTTCAACAAATCCTAACGGTTCTGAGAATGTTTTTTCGTGACATATTGGGCTTCATGATAGTTGTAAATTTAGGTCAATAATTTTTGCGTTTATTTGTGAAAAAAATGGAAATTTTGGCTAAAATTTTGAAAATTTAGCAATTTTCAAATTTTGAATTTTTATTGTTAAACCAGAGTTATGTGACACAAAATAGTTAATAAGTAACATTTCCCACATGTCTACTTGACATCAGCACAATTATGGAAACAAATTTTTTTTTTGCTAGGAAGTTATAAGGGTTACAATTTGACCAGCGATTTCTCATTTTTACAACGAAATTTACAAAACCATTTTTTTTAGGGACCACCCCACATTTGAAGTCAGTTTGAGGGGTCTGTATGGCTGAAAATACCCAAAAGTGACACCATTCTAAAAACTGCACCCCTTAAGGTACTCAAAACTACATTCAAGAAGTTTATTAACCCTTCAGGTACTTCACAGCAGCAGAAGCAACATGGAAGGAAGAAATGAACATTCAACTTTTTAGTCACAAAAATGATGTTTTACCAACAATTTTTTTATTTTCCCAAGAGTAAAAGAGAAACTGGACTCCAAACTTTATTGTACGTACAATTTGTCCTGAGTATGCTGATACCTCATATGTGGGAGAGAACCACTGTTTGGGCGCACGGCAGGGCTTGGAAGGGAAGGAGCGCCATTTGACTTTTTCAATTAAAAATTGGCTCCACTCTTTAGCGGACACTATGTCACGTTTGGAGAGCCCCTGTGTGCCTAAACATTGGAGCTTCCCCACAAGTGACCCCATTTTGGAAACTAAACCCCCCAAGGAGCTTATCTAGATGCATAGAGAGCACTTTGAACCCCCAGGTGCTTCACAATTTGATCCGTAAAATGAAAAGTACTTTTTTTTCCACAAAAAATTCTTTTAGCCTCAATTTTTTCATTTTCACATGGGCAACAGGACAAAAATGGATCCTAAAATGTGTTGGGCAATTTCTCCTGAGTACACTGATACCTCACATGTAGTCACAAACCACTGTATGTGCACACGGCAAGGCTCGGAAGGGAAGGAGGGCCATTTGACTTTTGAATGAAAAATTACAGTTAGGTCCATATATATTTGGACAAAGACAACATTTTTCTAATTTTGGTTAAAGAGATTACCACAATGAATTTTAAACAAAACAATTCAGATGCAGTTGAAGCTCAGACTTTCAGCTTTCATTTGAGGGTATCCACATTAAAATTGGATGAAGGGTTTAGGAGTTTCAGCTCCTTAACATGTGCCACCCTGTTTTTAAAGGGACTAAAAGTAATTGGACAATTGACTCCAAGGCTATTTCATGGACAGGTGTGGGCAATCCCTTCATTATATCATTCTCAATTAAACAGATAAAAGGCCTGGAGTTGATTTGAGATGTGGTGCTTGCATTTGGAAGGTTTTGCTGTGAAGTAAACATGCAGTCAAAGGAGCTCTCCATGCAGGTGAAACAAGCCATCCTTAAGCTTCGAAAACAGAAAAAACCCATCCGAGAAATTGCTACAACATTAGGAGTGGCAAAATCTACAGTGTGGTACATTCTGAGAAAGAAAGAAAGCACTGGTGAACTCATCAATGCAAGAAGACTTGGGCGCCCATGGAAGACAACAGTGGTGGATGATCACAGAATAATCTCCATGGTGAAGAGAAACCCCTTCACAACAGCCAACCATGTGAACAACACTCTCCAGGAGGTATGCGTATCAATATCCAAATCTACCATAAAGAGAATACTGCATGAAAGTAAATACAGAGGGTTCACTGCAAGGTGCAAACCACTCATAAGCATCAAAAATAAAAAGGCTAGACTGGACTTTGCTAAAAAAACATCTAAAAAAGCAGGCAGGTTCTGGAAGAACTTTTTTTGGACAGATGAAACCAAGATCAAGCTCTACCAGAATGATGGAAAGAGAAAAGTATGGCGAAGGCGTGGTACTACTCATGATCCAAAGCATACCACCTCATCTGTAAAACACGGAGGCAGTGTGATGGCTTGGACATGCATGGATGCCAGTGGCACTGGGTTACTAGTGTTTTTACAATACGATACGATACGATACACTTTATTGATCCCGTGGGAAATTATGGTATCACAGCAGCACGACTTAAATCATAAAAATCATAAAGGAATTACATAGTTGACATGACAGTTTGTTGGCAGAAGAACATTATACATTAGAATAGGACATTATACATTAGAATAGTTTACTGATGATGTGACACAGGACAGAAGGAGCCGAATGAATTCTGAGGTATTAAGAGCCATACTGTGTGCTCAGATCCAGCCAAATTCAGCAAAACTGATTTGTCATCGTTTCATACTACAGATTGACAATGACCCAAAACATAAAGCCAAAGCAACCCAGGAGTTTATTAAAGCAAAGAAGTGGAATATTCTTGAATGGCCAAGTCAGTCACCTGATCTCAACCCACTTGAGCATGCATTTCACTTGTTAAAGACTAAACTTCAGACAGAAACAAACAGCAACTGAAAACCACCACAGTAAAGGCCTGGCAGAGCATCAAAAAGGAGGAAACACAGCGTCTGGTGATGTCCATGAGTTCAAGACTTCGGGCAGTCATTGCCAACAAAGGGTTTTCAACCAAGCACTAAAAATGAACATTTTATTTAAAATTAGTGAATCTGTCCAATTACTTTTGGTCCCTTTAAAAACAGGGTGGCACATGTTAAGGAGCTGAAACTCCTAAACGCTTCATCCAATTTTAATGTGGATACCCTCAAATGAAAGCTGAAAGTCTGAACTTCAACTGCAGCTCAATTGTTTTGTTTAAAATTCATTGTGGTAATGTCTATAACTAGTGTTGAGCGATACCGTCCGATACTTGAAAGTATCGGTATCGGATAGTATCGGCCGATACCCGAAAAATATCGGATATCGCCGATACCGATATCCGATACCAATACAAGTCAATGGGACACCAAGTATCGGAAGATATCCTGATGGTTCCCAGGGTCTGAAGGAGAGGAAATTCTCCTTCAGGCCCTGGGATCCATATTAATGTGTAAAATAAAGAATTAAAATAAAAAATATTGATATATTCACCTCTCCGGCGGCCCCTGGACATCACCACGGGTAACCGGCAGGCTGCTTTGTTTAAAATGAGCGCGTTTAGGACCTGAGAATGACGTCGTGGCTTCTGATTGGTCACGTGCCGCTCATGTGACCGCCACGCGACCAATCAGAAGCCGTGACGTCATTCGCAGGTCCTAAATTCCTAGAATGAATAGTTTAGTGCCTGAGAATGACGTCGCGGCTTGTGATTGGTCGTGTGGCGGTCACATGAGCGGCACGCGACCAATCACAAGCTGCGACGTCATTCTCAGGTCCTAAATATAAAGATCACTGCACACGTACAAGAGAGAGGTATGCTTGCAAGTGGAAATTTATTTATAGTGGTTTTGAGGTCAAGCGACTGGTAAATTTTTGACGTTTCGGCCAATACATAGCCTTGGTCACAACGTCGCTGCAAAAAACATAAAGATACAACTATTTACAATACAATATTTACAAAAGACAATGAAAACATGTTCTGTACACTATATACATAAAAAATATAAAAGGTATGGATGGTAGTCATGTACAGAGAAATGACTCTGTGAGACTAAGTAGCGAAGTATGCTAGAATTGGAGTGAATCATTACCAAGGGTTGTATATAAAACAAGAAGATGAAAGAAGGGGTTCCATCTTGACACGAATGGGTGTACATAAAATAGTGCATGCAACTCAAAAACTTAGATGTACTAGAAATTTGTCCATAGGGCAGAAAGTGGCCTAGAGAGTTCTATCATCTAAATGGATCACATAAATTTCTAAATGAAAACACAAGGCAAAAAAGAGTGGCCCACCTAATATGCAGAGTTAAGTTTCAGTTCAGGGTTTAACAAGTGCGGTACTGACGACAGATTATGTCCTGGTGGAAATGGAAGGTCAAAACATAGGAATGAGTGTAGCTGTTTACTGGATATATGTTAAGGTATAAAGAAATATATGATGGGAATATAGACCTACCATGTAATATTCATAGAAACTCATATGATTAGGGCTGAGTGATTTCTCTTTGGAACAGATGGAGTAGATGGCTATCACGGTCGTGTGCCAGAAGCCTGTTGGAAGGTATAGTGATGAGGGTGTATCATAATAGGAAGGTGCTATTATCACTAAAAGAAAAGAAAGGCACCTGACCTGTGGAAATATTTGGCAAAAGAGATGTGATATGGGGTCCAAGAGCAAACTAATTTCATTAGTGCTCCTTAGGGTACGATGCCCATGTGTATGCCACTAACAGAGAGTAAAATAATATGAGATATACGGTATTAGATAACGGAAAAAAGGTAAAGGAACTGTGGGAATACTTATCTGGTAAATTAGACATGCGTCCAAGAAATGGCGTGTCAGTGTACAGCTGACACAATAGTGTCAGGAGTAGATGCAAAAAATCCGACGTGCAATATGGCCCTCTGAGTTGCGCCTGGCGTTTTGGCAAAGCGTGAAGATCCTGACACAGCCGTGTCTAGGTGGGTGCTGGCGCTGGCGTCAGGGCTCCCAGGTGAGTCCGGTGCTGACACTCCCGTGTCCTAAGCTGTGACCGGCGTGGTAGGGAATGAGACTCCTCCATGACAAGCGTTCAGATGTAGAACGCCAATGGGGCATGTGACCGGAAGCGCTGTGGACGCCGGCGCATGCGCAATAGGACGGAGTAGCGTTCCATCAGAGAGAAGGGCGCTTGCAGAGTTTGCGCGTGCGCATATCGGATTACAGGACAGGATGACGTTCTGACATATACAGGGTGCGCTGGAAATACCGGCGCATGTGTATGTGTGTAAATAGGACGGGACAGTGACAAAACATATAAAAGAAGGGGTGTCATCTCAGTGTGTAGCGCATAATGGAGTCAGAGATGGTCAAATGACATAAATACATGCCATAATCTGTATGTCTATGTAATAGAGAATGGCTACAGAGTGGAGCCTGCATGGTAGATATCTACACTAATGTTCCACGTGCAAAATAAACAATAATTGAATCCATGTATGGAGGGATGTATGCATTGGGCAGTAGAAAAAGTAGTATAACAACTCTATAGCATCCAATGGACTGGTGTAGTTTTCCCAATACATATAACACGGAATGAACATCATAATGTGTTAGAAATAGCAGGCGAATAACACACAATGTATATATATGTAGTAATGCGCAACATTAATGAGTAGGAGTCCAAACCATAGAAGTAAAAGGAAACTTAGAAGAAAATTAGTACAAAAGAAGGAAACTTAGACAAAAATCTGCACTAAAATGGGGAATCTTACCAACTCCACAAAGAAGATTGCCGAGTGGTTGCGTGCAACTATTCAGTGGGTCTAGGGAAGAAAAAGGCATTACATTAGCCAGTCAATTTCACGATTAAGGCCCCTCAGGCTGAGTGTGTCCAACGTGTAAATCCAGTACGTTTCACGCTGTTTCAATAGCTGGATGTGGTTACCACCCCGTCTCGGTCTGTGTACTTTTTCGAGAACCTGGAATCGTAGTTGCGATATGTTGTGCCTGGCCTCTTTGAAGTGTGCCGGCAGGGGCAACCAGGTTTTTCCACATCTAATCGTGGATTTGTGGCTTATGATTCGATCTCTGATTGCCTGAATCGTTTCGCCCACATATAATAGGCCACATGGGCATTTGATAATGTATACCACATAATTCGATTCACATGTATGGTAATCTCTGATGGGATATGATTTCCCTGTACGAGGATGGACCACATCACTCCCTTTGATGATGTTAGAACAGCATGTGCAATTCAGACATGGAAATGTGCCCCTTCTAGTCTGTCCACTAAGTGTGCGGGTTACAGTTTGTTTTATAGATCCAACGTCGGCCCTAACCAGTCTGTCCTTTATATTAGGTGGTCTGCGTAAGCACATTAAGGGGGGATTTTTGAAAATCGCTATTCTGGGGTATGCTCTAGAAAGAAGGGGCCACTGTTTGTGGATCAAGTTATGAACCCTCTGCATGGATGGGTGGTGACCATGGACGAAGGGTAACCTGAATGGTTTAGGCAAGGGGGTCACTGTGGAGTCTGTTTCGGATAGGGCTTTGGTCATCTCTGTATTCAGAAGTGCACATGGGTAATTTCTGTCCTCAAATTTTTTGGACATCTCTTGTAGTCTGGATTGTCTGACGGTGGGGTTAGACACTATTCTAGAGACTCTTTTGAATTGGGATCGCGGGAGACTGTTTCTGGTAGATTTGGGGTGACAACTATTGTATAGTAAAAGGTTATTCCGATCGGTAGGTTTGGTGTAAATGTCAGTGGTAAGGGAACCATGAACATCTTTACAAACTTTGGTGTCCAAAAATGTGATTGCCTCCGTATGATGCGAGATGGAAAATTTGAGCTCTGGTCGGATTTCATTGATAGTATTGTAAAAGGCGGTTAAGGAGCTGTGGTCCCCCTGCAAAATGCAGAAAATATCATCTATGTAACGATACCATTGACAGGCATACTGTTGGAATAATGTATTGGGATAAATGAAATCTCTTTCGAAGCGGTCCATATACAGATTTGCATATGCGGGCGCTACGTTCGAACCCATGGCGGTTCCGCATATTTGAACATAGAAGTCGTCCTCAAAGAGAAAATAGTTTTCTCTGAGTACTAGATTAAGTAGTTCGAGACAGAGATCTTGTAAGCGTGTGTCCACTCCCGCTTCGGATAAGGTTAGGGAGACAGCCTCTATACCCGTGTCATGTGTGATTGAAGTGTATAAACTGTTGACGTCAAAGGTGCATAGGATGCTATTGGCTGGGACTGTGTTGATGTCCTGAATCTTTCTAAGGAAATCACTTGTGTCAAGGATAAAGGATTTAGTTTTGTGGGTATAGGGCGTAAGTATTTTTTCCAGATAGATGGATACGGGATTAAGGATGGAGTCCGTGGATGCCACGATGGGGCGTCCAGGAGGATTCTGTAAATTTTTATGAATTTTTGGGAGAATGTATAAAACTGGAGTTACCGGATAGTTGTTTATCAGAAATGTTTTGGTTTTGGCGTCAATGGTTTGTAGTTGTGAGTGTTTGGTCAAGATAGTATCAATCTTTCTCCGAATGTTATAAACTGGGTCCGATTGGATTTTCTTATACGTGGTGGTGTCTGCCAATTGTCTCTTAATCTCAGCTGTATATTGATTTTTGTTCATCACTACGGTGGCCCCACCTTTGTCCGCAGGTTTAATTATAATGTGTTTATTGTCCTTGAGTGAGGCAAGTGCTTGTTTTTCAAGAGGTGTGAGGTTATGTCGGACCGGAAGAAAGCCTAAGCGTTGGTCGAGGATGGTTTCTTTAATGTCTCTGTCTAAAAGAGTGATAAAAGTCTCTACGGCATGGTTAGTTTTGGGAGGCATGAACTTACTGGGGTTCCTTAACCCTAATTGGTCTAATGGGATTAGTGGTCCTCTGTCTCTGTCTAGTACTGACCCTAGTGTGTTACTAGTGGAGTGTGAATTATCCTCAAAATGCACTTTAAGACGTATACTGCGGTAGAAACTCTGTAAATCCTTTTCTAACTGAAAGGAATCCCATCTAGGAGTTGGGCAAAAAGACAGACCCTTGTTTAACACCCTAAGCTCAAGAGGGGAAAGAGAGTAGTCGGAAATATTCACTACCAGGTTTGGACCCCTACCTGTGACCGGAGAGTCATCTGGCGTTCTCGATCCTTTCCTTCTCGACCTCCTGGTAAGCGACCGCTTTGGCCTAAAAAAGCCACTTTTGTTGAAGTTCCACCGACGTCGCTTCCGGACCCAGGAGAGGATCCCCCAGCCGGTGAGGAGTCCCCGGAAGCTGCGAATCTCCCTGCCGGACGGCGTGATCTCGGATAAGGTCGCCTGTGGGTTGTTTCATCCCATCGATAAACTTTGTTGTTTAAATAATCTTCAGTGTCTCTTTGAAATTTAGTCAGTTTCCTTTCTTCCAAGGTTTTTTGGTGTGATGATAGGATGGAGTCAACCTTGTTCTTTAAGGTGTTAAATTCGGAGCTGGTAAGAGCAGAGGTAAGCTGCGTCTCGATGGTTACGATCTTTTCTTCTGTTTCTTTTATCGCTTCCTGTAAATATTCAATAGTTAGTAAGATAATATCAAAAGAACACTTGTTGAGTATTTTTTGAAAGGTGGTGCAGTATTGGTCGTTGTCAGAGAATAAAGTTGGTCGGAGGTTGCACCGTAGGCCTCGTGGTATCTTCCCTTGCCGATGGTATTCCCCAAGGGTAGCGCAGTGTAGGTCGTAGGCTATAAGTCTCTTTTTCTCCTTCTCCCAATCTCTTGTTTTAATATCCCTATTCGGTATGTGTAAAAAGTCTGTTTTTGTTCTTATATTGGACAGGATTGTTGATCCTGTAGCATCATCGTACATATAAGTCTCTGATGACATGTGTTCTGTTGGTGCTGATAACCAAAAATTCGTAAATCCAAAAGTTATGATGGCTAGCACTCAACTGAGGTGAGGGTGACGGTGCTAGTGAAGGGAACCAATAGTTCCAAAGTCACTGAATATAAAGATCACTGCACACGTACAAGAGAGAGGTATGCTTGCAAGTGGAAATTTATTTATAGTGGTTTTGAGGTCAAGCGACTGGTAAATTTTTGACGTTTCGGCCAATACATAGCCTTGGTCACAACGTCGCTGCAAAAAACATAAAGATACAACTATTTACAATACAATATTTACAAAAGACAATGAAAACATGTTCTGTACACTATATACATAAAAAATATAAAAGGTATGGATTGTAGTCATGTACAGAGAAATGACTCTGTGAGACTAAGTAGCGAAGTATGCTAGAATTGGAGTGAATCATTACCAAGGGTTGTATATAAAACAAGAAGATGAAAGAAGGGGTTCCATCTTGACACGAATGGGTGTACATAAAATAGTGCATGCAACTCAAAAACTTAGATGTACTAGAAATTTGTCCATAGGGCAGAAAGTGGCCTAGAGAGTTCTATCATCTAAATGGATCACATAAATTTCTAAATGAAAACACAAGGCAAAAAAGAAACTGAACTGAAACTTAACTCTGCATATTAGGTGGGCCACTCTTTTTTGCCTTGTGTTTTCATTTAGAAATTTATGTGATCCATTTAGATGATAGAACTCTCTAGGCCACTTTCTGCCCTATGGACAAATGTCTAGTACATCTAAGTTTTTGAGTTGCATGCACTATTTTATGTACACCCATTCGTGTCAAGATGGAACCCCTTCTTTCATCTTACATAGTAACATAGTTAGTAAGGCCGAAAAAAGACATTTGTCCATCCAGTTCAGCCTATATTCCATCATAATAAATCCCCAGATCTACGTCCTTCTACAGAACCTAATTGTATGATACAATATTGTTCTGCTCCAGGAAGACATCCAGGCCTCTCTTGAACCCCTCGACTGAGTTCGCCATCACCACCTCCTCAGGCAAGCAATTCCAGATTCTCACTGCCCTAACAGTAAAGAATCCTCTTCTATGTTGGTGGAAAAACCTTCTCTCCTCCAGACGCAAAGAATGCCCCCTTGTGCCCGTCACCTTCCTTGGTATAAACAGATCCTCAGCGAGATATTTGTATTGTCCCCTTATATACTTATACATGGTTATTAGATCGCCCCTCAGTCGTCTTTTTTCTAGACTAAATAATCCTAATTTCGCTAATCTATCTGGGTATTGTAGTTCTCCCATCCCCTTTATTAATTTTGTTGCCCTCCTTTGTACTCTCTCTAGTTCCATTATATCCTTCCTGAGCACCGGTGCCCAAAACTGGACACAGTACTCCATGTGCGGTCTAACTAGGGATTTGTACAGAGGCAGTATAATGCTCTCATCATGTGTATCCAGACCTCTTTTAATGCACCCCATGATCCTGTTTGCCTTGGCAGCTGCTGCCTGGCACTGGCTGCTCCAGGTAAGTTTATCATTAACTAGGATCCCCAAGTCCTTCTCCCTGTCAGATTTACCCAGTGGTTTCCCATTCAGTGTGTAATGGTGACATTGATTCCTTCTTCCCATGTGTATAACCTTACATTTATCATTGTTAAACCTCATCTGCCACCTTTCAGCCCAAGTTTCCAACTTATCCAGATCCATCTGTAGCAGAATACTATCTTCTCTGGTATTAACTGCTTTACATAGTTTTGTATCATCTGCAAATATCGATATTTTACTGTGTAAACCTTCTACCAGATCATTAATGAATATGTTGAAGAGAACAGGTCCCAATACTGACCCCTGTGGTACCCCACTGGTCACAGCGACCCAGTTAGAGACTATACCATTTATAACCACCCTCTGCTTTCTATCACTAAGCCAGTTACTAACCCATTTACACACAATTTCCCCCAGACCAAGCATTCTCATTTTGTGTACCAACCTCTTGTGCGGCACGGTATCAAACGCTTTGGAAAAATCGAGATATACCACGTCCAATGACTCACCGTGGTCCAGCCTATAGCTTACCTCTTCATAAAAACTGATTAGATTGGTTTGACAGGAGCGATTTCTCATAAACCCATGCTGATATGGAGTTAAACAGTTATTCTCATTGAGATAATCCAGAATAACATCCCTCAGAAACCCTTCAAATATTTTACCAACAATAGAGGTTAGACTTACTGGCCTATAATTTCCAGGTTCACTTTTAGAGCCCTTTTTGAATATTGGCACCACATTTGCTATGCGCCAATCCTGCGGAACAGACCCTGTCGCTATAGAGTCCCTAAAAATAAGAAATAATGGTTTATCTATTACATTACTTAGTTCTCTTAGTACTCGTGGGTGTATGCCATCCGGACCCGGAGATTTATCTATTTTAATCTTATTTAGCCGGTTTCGCACCTCTTCTTGGGTTAGATTGGTGACCCTTAATATAGGGTTTTCATTGTTTCTTGGGATTTCACCTAGCATTTCATTTTCCACCGTGAATACCGTGGAGAAGAAGGTGTTTAATATGTTAGCTTTTTCCTCGTCATCTACAACCCTTCTTTCCTCACTATTTTTTAAGGGGCCTACATTTTCAGTTTTTATTCTTTTACTATTGATATAGTTGAAGAACAGTTTGGGATTAGTTTTACTCTCCTTAGCAATGTGCTTCTCTGTTTCCTTTTTGGCAGCTTTAATTAGTTTTTTAGATAAAGTATTTTTCTCCCTATAGTTTTTTAGAGCTTCAATGGTGCCATCCTGTTTTAGTAGTGCAAATGCTTTCTTTTTACTGTTAATTGCCTGTCTTACTTCTTTGTTTAGCCACATTGGGTTTTTCCTATTTCTAGTCCTTTTATTCCCACAAGGTATAAACCGCTTACACTGCCTATTTAGGATGTTCTTAAACATTTCCCATTTATTATCTGTATTATTAGTTCTGAGGATATTGTCCCAGTCTACCAGATTAAGGGCATCTCTAAGCTGGTCAAACTTTGCCTTCCTAAAGTTCAGTGTTTTTGTGACTCCCTGACAAGTCCCCCTAGTGAAAGACAGGTGAAACTGTACAATATTGTGGTCGCTATTTCCTAGATGCCCGACCACCTGCAGATTTGTTATTCTGTCAGGTCTATTAGATAGTATTAGGTCTAAAAGTGCTGCTCCTCTGGTTGGATTCTGCACCAATTGTGAAAGATAATTTTTCTTGGTTATTAGCAGAAACCTGTTGCCTTTATGGGTTTCACAGGTTTCTGTTTCCCAGTTAATATCCGGGTAGTTAAAGTCCCCCATAACCAGGACCTCATTATGGGTTGCAGCTTCATCTATCTGCTTTAGAAGTAGACTTTCCATGGTTTCTGTTATATTTGGGGGTTTGTAACAGACCCCAATGAGAATTTTGTTACCATTTTTCCCTCCATGAATTTCGACCCATATGGACTCGACATCCTCATTTCCTTCGCTAATATCCTCCCTTAAAGTGGACTTTAGACAAGACTTTACATAGAGACAAACCCCTCCTCCTCTCCGATTTTTACGATCCTTTCTAAACAGACTGTAACCCTGTAAGTTAACTGCCCAGTCATAGCTTTCATCTAACCATGTCTCGGTTATTCCCACTATGTCAAAGTTACCTGTAGATATTTCTGCTTCTAGTTCTTCCATCTTGTTTGTCAGGCTTCTGGCGTTTGCAAGCATGCAGTTTAGAGGATTTTGTTTTGTTCCAATCTCCTCGCTGTGGATTGTTTTAGAAATGTTCTTACCTCCCTTCTGAGTATGTTTTCCTATCTTCTTGTTTTATATACAACCCTTGGTAATGATTCACTCCAATTCTAGCATACTTCGCTACTTAGTCTCACAGAGTCATTTCTCTGTACATGACTACCATCCATACCTTTTATATTTTTTATGTATATAGTGTACAGAACATGTTTTCATTGTCTTTTGTAAATATTGTATTGTAAATAGTTGTATCTTTATGTTTTTTGCAGCAACGTTGTGACCAAGGCTATGTATTGGCCGAAACGTCAAAAATTTACCAGTCGCTTGACCTCAAAACCACTATAAATAAATTTCCACTTGCAAGCATACCTCTCTCTTGTACGTGTGCAGTGATCTTTATACTCAGTGACTTTGGAACTATTGGTTCCCTTCACTAGCACCGTCACCCTCACCTCAGTTGAGTGCTAGCCATCATAACTTTTAGATTCTCAGGTCCTAAACGCGCTCATTTTAAACAAAGAAGGTGAATATATCAATATTTTTTATTTTAATTCTTTATTTTACACATCACTATGGATCCGATACCGATTCCCGATACCACAAAAGTATCGGAATTCCGATACCGCAAGTATCGGCCGATACCCGATACTTGCGGTATCGGAATGCTCAACACTATCTATAACCAAAATTAGAAAAATGTTGTCTCTGTCCAAATATATATGGACCTAACTGTAGTTCCAATCATTAGCGGACACCATGTTGCGTTTGGAGAGCCCCTGTGTGCCTAAACATTGGAGCTCTCCCACATATGACCCCATTTTGGAAACTAGACGCCCCACGGAACTTATCTAGATGCATAGTGAGCACTTTGAATCCCCAGGTTCTTCACAAATTGATCCGAAATAATGAAAAAGTACTTTTTTTTCACTAAAAATTTAATTTAGCCTCAATTTGTTCATTTTCACATGGGCAACAGGATAAAATGGATCCTAAAATATATTGGCCAATTTCTCCTGAGTACACTGATACCTCACATGTGGGGGTAAACCACTGTGTGGGCACACGGCAGGGCTCAGAAGGGAAGGAGCACCATTTGACTTTTTGAATGAAAAATTAGCTCCAATCGTTAGCGGACACCATGTCACAATTGGAGAGCCCCAATGTGCCGAAACATTGGAGCTCCCCCACATGTGACCTCATTTTGGAAACTAGACCTCCCATGGAACTAATCTCGATGTGCAGTGACCACTTTAAGCCCCCAAGTGCTTCACAGAAGTTTATAACGCAGAGTCGTGAAAATAAAAAAATATTTTTCTTTCCTCAAAAATTAATTATTTTTTAGCCCACAATTTTTTATTTTTACAAGAGTAACAGGAGAAATTGGACCCCAATAGTTGTTGTCCAGTTTGTCCTGAGTACGCTGATACCCCATATGTGGGGGGACACCACTGTTTGGGCACACGTTGGGGCTCGGAAGGGAAGTAGTGACTTTTGAAATGCAGACTTGATGGAATGGTCTGCGGGCGTCACGTTGCGTTTGCAGAGCCCCTGATGTGCCTAAACAGTTGAATCCCCCCACAAGCGACCCCATTTTGGAAACTAGATCCCCAAGGAACTTATCTAAATATGTGGTGAGCATTTTGAACCCCCAAGTGCTTCACAGAAGTTTACAACGCAGAGCCGTGAAAATAAAAAATAATTTTTCTTTCCTCAAAAATTATGTTTTAGCAAGCAATTTTTTATATTCACAAGGGTAACAGGAGAAATTGGACCCCAATAATTGTTGCCCAGTTTGTCCTGAGTATGTTGGTACCCCATATGTGGGGGTAAACCACTGTTTGTGCGCATGTCGGGGCTCGTAAGGGAGGGAGCACCATTTGACTTTTTGAATACAAGATTGCCTGGAGTCACTGGTGGCGCCATGTTGTGTTGGAGACCCCTGATGTGCCTAAACAGTGGAAAACCCTCAATTCTAACTCCAACCCTAACCCTAACACACCCCTAACCACAACCCTAACCCCAGCACACCAATAACCCTAATCCTAACCCTAATCCCAACCCTAACCCCAACAGACCCCTAACCCTAGCCATAAGCCTAACCACAGCCAAATTTTAACCCTATTTCCAACCCTAGCCCTAATTCCAACCCTAACTCTAATTCCAACCCTAACCCTAAGGCTATGTGCTCACGTTGCAGATCGTGTGCGATTTTTCCGCACCATTTTTGAAAAATCCGCAGTTAAAAGGCACTGTGTTTTACCTGCGGATTTACCGCGGATTTCCAGTGTTTTTTGTGCAGATTTCACCTGCGGATTCCTATTGAGGAAAAGGTGTAAGATGCTGCGGAATCCGCACAAAGAATTGACATGCTGCAGAAAATACAGCACAGCGTTTCTGCACTGTATTTTCCGCACCATGGGCACAGCGGATTGGGTTTTCCATAGGTTTACATGGTACTGTAAACCTGATGGAAAATTGCTACGAATCCGCAGCGGCCAATCCGCTGCGGATCCGCAGCCAAATCCGCACCGTGTGCACATAGCCTAATTCTAACCCTAACCCTAGTTCTCACCCTATTTCTAGCTCTAACTCTAACCCTAGCCCTAACCCTAACCATAGCCCTAACACTATCCCTAACCCTAGGGAAAAAATAATAATTTTTTATTTTATTATTGTCTCTACCTATGGAGGTGATAAAGGGGGGGTTTATTTTTCATTTTTTATTTTGATCGCTGTGATAGAAGCTATCACAGCGATCAAAATGTACCTGGAATGAATCTGCCGGCCGGCAGATTCGGCGGGCGCACTGTGCATGCATCTGCCATTTTTGTAAAATGGCGGAGCCCATAGAGTAGACGGACGGACATCGGGAGGGACACTGGAGGTCAGTAAGTATGAGGGGGGGTAAATCGGACAGCGGGGGGGTTTAGACTGCGGGGGGAGCGGACAGGAGGACGGAGGGGAGCGGAGGACAGCAATGACAGGACGGAGGGGAGGAGATCGGTGGCAGTGGAGGGGGCAGATCGCGATCTCCAGCCATGGCTGATGCTATTGCAGCATCGGCCATGGCTGGATTGTAATATTTCACCAATTTCCATTGGTGAAATATTTCTATCGCTCTGATTGAAAGTGAAAGTGAAATGTCACTTTCAACAGCCAATCAAAGCGATCGTAGCCACGGGGGGGCAAAGCCACCCTCCCTGGGTTCAAGTACCACTCCCCCTGTCCCTGCTGGAAATTACAGTTAACCCTTTCACCGGACCTGCAGGAGCGCGATCCGACCATGACGCATATGCTGCGTCACAGGTCGGATTGACACAGGATTTCATGATGCATACGCTGCGTCAAAGGTCGGGAAGGGGTTAAGATCACTTATCTTTCCTCCCTTCCTGTTGACTCATCTGCTAATGACTAGCAGATTCCTATTTACACTTGGAGCTGTACATCCTAGACTTTCACAATCAATTTGATTATTGAAAAAAGAGCAAATTCTTTTTGAACATGAAATTGCTACACATATTTACACTGGTCAATGACTGCCAACAATTACTTGATAGTACAGTATTTTACATGATAATGTATGCATGTAAATGGCCCTTAATTGCCAATGTCAAAGCCAGAGCATTGATGGAGAACTGTTCTTTTAATGGGTGGATATTCAAAAATGGAGCTATAGATTCTTTATATAAAGCAATAGAAGCTAAAATATGGATACTTATGTCACCATTCTATTTACTTGAAATAAAATTCTGTAATAGAAATGTTGCCTGTCAGAAAAATGCCAGCAAAGCACATTTTTTACTGATTTGCTCAGCTCTAGCTATAATAAATGAACATAATGTATATTGTAATGAAAAAGCATGCTATTTCAATACCAACTTTTACTTCGAATGATTATGATAGTGATATAGGGGGACTAATATTTAATAATAATAATAATAATAATTTTATTTATATAGCGCCAACATATTCCGCAGCGCTTTACAAATTATAGAGGGGACTTGTACAGACAATAAACATTACATCATAACAGAAATACAGTTCAAAACAGATACCAGGAGGAGTGAGGGCCCTGCTCGCAAGCTTACAAACTATGGGGAAAAGGGGAGACACGAGAGGTGGATGGTAACAATTGCTTTAGTTATTCGGACCAGCTATAGTGTAAGGCTCAGGTGTTCATGTAAAGCTGCATGAACCAGTTACCTGCCTAAGTATGTAGCAGTACAGACACAGAGGGCTAATACTGCATAAAGTGTATGAGAACATGATGCGAGGAACCTTTTTTTTTTTTTTTTTTTTATTATAAATAGGCCACACAGGGATCGTTAGGTTAATGCATTGAGGCGGTAGGCCAGTCTGAACAAATGAGTTTTTAGGGCACGCTTAAAACTGTGGGGATTGGGGATTAATCGTATTAACCTAGGTAGTGCATTCCAAAGAATCGGCGCAGCACGTGTAAAGTCTTGGAGACGGGAGTGGGAGGTTCTGATTATTGAGGATGCTAACCTGAGGTCATTAGCGGAGCGGAGGGCACGGGTAGGGTAATATTTAGTAAACATTAAATGATAAAACAAAATCTAAAATGTATAAAATGGCCACAAACTAATAAACTATTATTCAGGATAGTAACCATGGTTTGGTAATGTTTAGTGATGAGCGAATATACTCGGTACTCGAGATTTCCAGAGCACGCTCGGGTGTCCTTCGAGCATTTGTAAGTACTCAGATATTTAGTTTTCTGTGCCACAGCTGAATGATTTACATCTGTTAGCCAGCATAAGTACATGTGGGGGTTGCCTGGTTGCTGGGGAACCCCCACATGTACAGTACAGACAAAAAATTTGGACACACCTTCTCATTTAAAGATTTTTCTGCATTTTCATGACTATGAAAATGGTACATTCACACTGAAGGCAGCAAAACTATGAATTAACGAATGTGGAATTATATACTTAACAGAAAAGTGTGAAACAACTGAAATTATATTTTATATTCTAGGCTCTTCAAAGTGGCCACCTTTTGCTTTTATGACTGCTTTGCACACTCTTGGCATTCTCTTGATGAGCTTCAAGAGGTTGTCACTTGGAATGGTTTTCAATTCACAGGTGTGCCCTGTCAAGTTTAATAAGTAGGATTTCTTGCCTTATAAATGGGGTTGGGACCATCAGTTGTGTTGTGCAGAAGTCTGGTGGATACACAGCTGATTGTCCTACTAAATAAACTATTAGAATTTGTAATATGGCAAGAAAAAAGCAGCTAAGTAAAGAAAAACGAGTGTCCATCATTACTTTAAAAAATGAAGGTCAGTCAGTCTGAAAAATTGGGCAAACTTTGAAAGTGTCCCCAAGTGCAGTGGCAAAAACCATCAAGCGCTACAAAGAAACTGGCTCACATGAGGACCGCCCCAGGAAAGGAAGACCAAGAGTCACCTCTGCTTCTGCAGATAAGTTTATCCGAGTCACCAGCCTCAAAAATCGCAGGTTAACAGCAGCTCAGATTAGAGACCAGGTCAATGTCACACAGCATTTCTAGCAGACACATCTCTACAACAACTGTTAAGAGGAGACTTTGTGCAGCAGGCCTTCATGGTAAAATAGCTGCTAGGAAACCACTGCTAAGGACAGGCAACAAGTAGAAGAGACTTGTTTGGGCTAAAGAACACAAGGAATGCACATTAGACCAGTGGAAATCTTTGCTTTATTCTGATGAGTCCAAATTTGAGATCTTTGGTTCCAACCACTGTGTCTTTATGCAATGCAGAAAAGGTGAACGGATGGACTCTACATGCCTTGCTCCCACCATGAAGCATGGAGGAGGAGGTGTGATGGTGTGGGGTTCTTTGCTGGTGACATAGTTGGGGATTTATTCTAAATTGAAGGCATACTGAACCAGCATGGCTACCGCAGCGGCATGCTCTTCCATCTGGTTTGTGTTTAGTTGGACCATCAATTATTTTTCAACAGGATAATGACCCCAAACACACCTCCAGGCTGTGTAAGGGCTTTTTGACCAAGAAGGAGAGTGATGGGGTGCTACGCCAGATGACCTGGCCTCCACAGTCACCAGACCTGAACCCAATCGAGATGATTTGGGGTGAGCTGAACCGCAGAGTGAAGGCAAAAAGGCCAACACGTGCTAAGCACCTCTGGGAAATCCTTCAAGATTGTTGGAAGACCATTCCCGGTGACTATCTCTTGTAGTCCATCAAGAGAATGCCAAGAGTGTGCAAAGCAGTCATCAAAGCAAAAGGTGGCTACTTTGAAGAACCTAGGATATAAGACATAATTTCAGTTGTTTCATACATTTTTGTTAAGTATATAATTCCACATGTGTTAATTCATAGTTTTGATGCCATCAGTGTGAATGTACAATTTTCATAGTCATGAAAATACAGAAAAATCTTTAAAAGAGAAGGTGTGTCCAAACTTTTGGTCTGTACTGTACTTATGCTGGCTAACAGATTTAAATCATTCAGCTGCGGTGCAGAAAACTAAATCTCTGAGTACTTACAAATACTCGGAGGACACCCGAGCGTGCTCGGGAAATCTCGAGTACCGAGTATATTCGCTCATCACCAGTAATGTTCCCTTTAGATATCACCAGTCATTTTGTCAATATATTTGATAACAAACTCACATTTTTACTATTAGTTTCTGAAATGTTAACTGAAAAGTGATGACGGTATAAGGACAGAATTTGGTAAATTCAGATAACACAAGCAAATACTAAGCCATCATACAATACCATTACAGAGGTATCTGGCTCCAATTTTATTTATTTATACAGCCAATGTCATTAAAATCTACCTTCGGGGTGAAGTAGAACAAAGAGACCTAGAACTGATAATATGGCCCCCACAGAGCCCTGATCTCAACATTATTGAGTCTGCGTGGTTTAACATGAAGAAACAGGAGGATTTGCACAAGTCTGTGATTAGTTCTTCAAGATGTATGGAGCAACCTCCCTTCCAAGTTCAAGATCTGTTTGCAAGTATATTTTCAAGAATTGATGCTGTTTTGAAAGCAACAGTTGTACGACCCTTACATTGCTTTGAGTTACATTTCTCCTTTGTATATCTCACTTTGCATTTTGTTAATTTATAAAGATGAATTATGAAAACTTCTATTATTGAAAGCATTCTTACTGTGCAGCACTTTACCACACCTGCTTAAACTTTTGTAAAGTACTATAAACATATATATATATATATATATATATATATATATATACATATCGTTTAACGATAAGTGTGTAGAGTCCAGTGTACTACTATAAAATGTGAAAAGGGAGAGACTGTTCCAGCTTCATGAAAAATGTTAAGTTTATTAGAACATATTAACTAAGTTAAATCACAAGGTTCATGTGACAATCCATATAGAAACGTGTTTCAAATGCTCGCAAGTGTTCTTTACCCAGGCCACACGAGTTCCGAGCTTGAGTACGCCAAATGCCGCTGTGGGTGAGCGTTTTTTTCTTCTAATTTTTGTACTAGTATAAGCCTTATATACAAATTCAATTCTTTAATTCTGAAAAAGAGAAGTATAAGCAATATCCTGTGCTTACTAATTGAATATAGAATTGAAAATATAGATATTTGGTAGGGCAAAAAAAATGTCAATTTTTCTAACTCATCTAATTTTTGCAATATAAAATCTTTTGGCCTATGTAAAACCCATTTTCTGGCAGCGAGAAAAATGTCACAAATAGGCGTGATCTTCTGATATGTCAGTTATGAAGTGATAATTGATGCAAATTTCTGCAGCCAAAACTGTAACTAAATCAATATCAGCTACCGCAATGCAACATTTAGTCCATATTAAACCTGTGATGGTATGCATTCTCAAGTCTGAGAGATAATGGCTATTCAACAGAAAAATATGTAAACTCTGTTTTATCAAAATTGGATGTTTGATGTTTAGTAGACATTCACTGTGAATCTGCTGTCTAGCATTTCCCATATCTTTCAATAGTTTAATTGGTAAATTTGAGGAAATAGCAGAAAAATGGATATCATCAGCAAACTTCACATAGCAGAGACCAAAAGATTACATGACCTTGAACCAGTGAAACCTTACATTATGAGAAGAAATATGCCAAAAAATATATTTAAATGTGTAATGAAATTATGAGAAGTAGTTAAAAAAATGGAAAGTTCGCATAGCAAACATTTGACTTATTATTGCAATATTCTAAGCACTTGAAATTAGATGAAGATGTGTACTTGTATTTTTTGTGTGAAAAGCCCATATCAGTAATGGTTAACATTGCACCAAGTATTTGGTTGCCGAATTTACACACATTTACACACATAATGACATAAAAATCACTTATTTCTGCTGTTTCAACAGGGATATTCCAGTCTTTGACATGAATATACTGTGAGGAGATAGATATATTGCCACGTTCCCCCTTGAAGAAACAATTATATTTTATAATGTACTCAGAATAATGATATGCATTGATGATGTTTATATGTGTAGTTTTTCATTTTTCCAAACACATTTACAAAACCATTTTTTTTAGCGACCACATTATATTTGAAGTCACTTTGAGGGGTCTATATGATAGAAAATACCCAAAAGTGACACTAAAAACTGCACGCCTCAAGATGCTCCAAACCACATTCAAGAAGTTTTTTAACTCTTCAGGAATTCTTGTAATGTGGAAAAAAATGAGCCTTTAACTTTTTTCACAAAAAAAGTTCAGATCCAAATTTTTTATTTTACAAGGGTAACAGGAAAAATGGACCCTAAAATGTGTTGTGTTATTTCTCCTGAGCATGCCAATGCTCCAAATGAGGGAGAAAACCACTTTTCGGGTGCATGGCAAAGCTTGGAAGGGAAGGAACGTCATATGATTTTTTGAATGCAAAATTTACTGGAACAACTGGCGGATGTTTGGAGAACTCCTGATTTGCCTAAACAGAGAAAATCCCCCACATGTGACACCATTTTGGAAACTAGACCCCTCATGAAACTGATCTAGATGTGTGATGACCACATTGAACGTTCAGGTGCTTCACAGAAGTTAATAATGTTCAGCCATGAAATTAAAAAAAAATCACATTTCCCCACAAATATGTTTTTAGCCCCAAATGTTGCATTTTCGTAAAGGATAAAAGGAGAAATTGCACCATCCAATTTGTTGTGCAATTTCTCCTGAGTATGGCACTACCCAATATGAGGGAGAAAACAACTGTTTAGGGTGCAAGGCAGAGTTTGGAAAGGAAGGAGCGTCATTTGACTTTTTTAATGTAAAATTTCCAGGAATCATTAGCAGATGTCATATCCCATTTAGAGAGCCTCTGATGTGCCTAAACAGTGTAAACCCCTCACAAGGGACATCATTTTGAAAACTAGACCCCTCAAGGATTGCATTTAGATGTGTGGTGAGCACCTTGAGCTCCCAGGTGCTTCACAGAAGTTTATAACGTTGAGCCGTGAAAATAAAAAAAATCACATTTTCCCCACAAAAATGTATTTTGGCCCCAAATTTTGCATTTTCATAAAAGTAACTGGAGAAATTGCACCATACAATTTGTTGTGAAATTTCTCCTGAGTATGCCGATACCCAATATGTGGGGGAATACTACTGTTGAGGCACAGTGCAAAGCTTAGAAGGGAAGAGGCACCATATTGAAGTTCAGAATTTGCAGGAATGGTTTGAAGGTGCCATGTCACAGGGGAGCCCCTGAGGTGCCAGAAACCCCCTATATGTGAACTCATTTTACAAACTACATTCTTCAATGAATTCATCTACGGTTGCAGTGATCATATTAACACAACAGGAGCCTCATGGAATTTTATGGCATTGAGTGGTGAAGAAAGAATAAATTACATTTTTAACACTAAAATGTGGTTTTAGCCCCAAGATTTTACTATTTCTAAGGACTATTTATTTTACAAATAGCTGAGGTCCTTTTTTTCATGAGTGTGCCAATACCGTACATGTAATCCGGAAATATTGCCGTGTGCATTCCTCGAAACACTGAAGGTCTTGACAGAGTTTGAAAAATAAGAAAATCACATTGTATGATTTTTAAATAATTTAATTGCATTTTATTGCATGAAATAAGTATCTGATAACCTACTAACCAGCAAGAATTCTGGATCTCAGAGACATGTTAGTTTTTCTTTAAGAAGTCCACCTACTCTGCACTCATTACCTGCATTAATTGCACCTGTGTGACCTTGTTACCTGTATAAAAGTCACCTATCCTTGCATTCAATCAATCACACTCCAACCTCTCCACCATAGCCAAAACCAAAGAGCTTTCTAAGGATACCAGGGACAAATTGTAGACCTGCACAAGGCTGGGAGGGGCTACAGAGCAATAGGCAAGCAGCTTGGTGAGAAGGCAACAATTGTTGGCACAATTATTAGAAAATGAAGGAAACTCATGATGACTGTCAATTTTCCTTGAAAGGTCAGAAATGGCCACTCAGCAAAATAGATGGTGCTCAAAGGAATATAAGAATACTAGAAAAAAGTAACCTTTGGCACTCAATAAGTTCAAATAATTTTTTCTTTTGAAAAGTAGATTTTATTGATGAACAGCCGACTATAGACCAACAGACATCATATTTCCAACGTTTCTGCAAATTGCCTTTCTCAAGGAAGTCTGTAAAGGGTCAATATAGTATGTGGAGTACCGCAATCCAATCGGCTTATAAAAGGAACAGCATAATTTGCTGCAGTAGGGATAATGTCGGCGTGTGTCCGGTGGCTCAGGAGAGTGGAGACAGTGGAGTCTATCAATTTTCCTTGGTCTGGGGCTCCATGCAACATCTCACCTAGTGGGATAAGGATAATACTGGGAAATGTCAGGAATCAGCCCAGAACTACACGGGAGGACCTTGTCAATGACCTGAAGAGAGCTGGGACCACAACCTCAAACATTACCATTGGTAGCACACTACGCCTTCATTGATTAAAATCCTGCAGGGCACGCAATGTCCCCCTTCTCAAGCCAGCACATGTCCAGGCCCGTTTAAAGTTCACCAATGACCATCTGGATAATCCAGAGGAGGCATGGGAGAAGGTAATGTTGTCAGATGAGACCAAAATATGATTTTTTGGTATCAACTTCGCTCACCGTGTTTGGAGGAAAAAAGAAACATGAGTACAACCCCAAGAACACATCCCAACTGTGAAACATCGACAGTGTATCACATAATTATTTTCCCTACTGTAGATTGTGGGATATTTAATTGCAATTTTATATTAATGAAACTTGTTTCTGAAATTGTGCCATAATGTCTAGACACAGTTGTTCACAGATTGTTCACCATCCTTGCTTCTTAGAGACTCTACGTCTCTAACATGCTCTTTTTACACACATGTGACTTATGTGAAAATTGGACCCTCCAATCGTTTTACATTAGTACCACTTACTCTTCAGCCTTTTGTTAATCATGTCATAAAATTTTTAACTTGTGTTGCAGCCATCAATTTCTAAATTAGTTCATTTTTTCAAAAGAACTTGAAATTTTATAAGTTTTAACTTCTTAGACGTGTACTATGTTCTATTGTAAATAACATACGACGATAAGAGATTTCACTTAATTCTTGTTTTCCTTCCATTTTGCACAGTGTCTCATCTTTTTGGGAATTAGAGTTGTATATTTACATAGTAACATAGTAACATAGTTAGTAAGGCCGAAAAAAGACATTTGTCCATCCAGTTCAGCCTATATTCCATCATAATAAATACCCAGATCTACGTCCTTCTACAGAACCTAATAATTGTATGATACAATATTGTTCTGCTCCAGGAAGACATCCAGGCCTCTCTTGAACCCCTCGACTGAGTTCGCCATCACCACCTCCTCAGGCAAGCAATTCCAGATTCTCACTGCCCTAACAGTAAAGAATCCTCTTCTATGTTGGTGGAAAAACCTTCTCTCCTCCAGACGCAAAGAATGCCCCCTTGTGCCCGTCACCTTCCTTGGTATAAACAGATCCTCAGCGAGATATTTGTATTGTCCCCTTATATACTTATACATGGTTATTAGATCGCCCCTCAGTCGTCTTTTTTCTAGACTAAATAATCCTAATTTCGCTAATCTATCTGGGTATTGTAGTTCTCCCATCCCCTTTATTAATTTTGTTGCCCTCCTTTGTACTCTCTCTAGTTCCATTATATCCTTCCTGAGCACCGGTGCCCAAAACTGGACACAGTACTCCATGTGCGGTCTAACTAGGGATTTGTACAGAGGCAGTATAATGCTCTCATCATGTGTATCCAGACCTCTTTTAATGCACCCCATGATCCTGTTTGCCTTGGCAGCTGCTGCCTGGCACTGGCTGCTCCAGGTAAGTTTATCATTAACTAGGATCCCCAAGTCCTTCTCCCTGTCAGATTTACCCAGTGGTTTCCCGTTCAGTGTGTAATGGTGATATTGATTCCCTCTTCCCATGTGTATAACCTTACATTTATCATTGTTAAACCTCATCTGCCACCTTTCAGCCCAAGTTTCCAACTTATCCAGATCCATCTGTAGCAGAATACTATCTTCTCTTGTATTAACTGCTTTACATAGTTTTGTATCATCTGCAAATATCGATATTTTACTGTGTAAACCTTCTACCAGATCATTAATGAATATGTTGAAGAGAACAGGTCCCAATACTGACCCCTGCGGTACCCCACTGGTCACAGCGACCCAGTTAGAGACTATACCATTTATAACCACCCTCTGCTTTCTATCACTAAGCCAGTTACTAACCCATTTACACACATTTTCCCCCAGACCAAGCATTCTCATTTTGTGTACCAACCTCTTGTGCGGCACGGTATCAAACGCTTTGGAAAAATCGAGATATACCACGTCCAATGACTCACCGTGGTCCAGTCTATAGCTTACCTCTTCATAAAAACTGATTAGATTGGTTTGACAGGAGCGATTTCTCATAAACCCATGCTGATATGGAGTTAAACAGTTATTCTCATTGAGATAATCCAGAATAACATCCCTCAGAAACCCTTCAAATATTTTACCAACAATAGAGGTTAGACTTACTGGCCTATAATTTCCAGGTTCACTTTTAGAGCCCTTTTTGAATATTGGCACCACATTTGCTATGCGCCAATCCTGCGGAACAGACCCTGTCGCTATAGAGTCCCTAAAAATAAGAAATAATGGTTTATCTATTACATTACTTAGTTCTCTTAGTACTCGTGGGTGTATGCCATCCGGACCCGGAGATTTATCTATTTTAATCTTATTTAGCCGGTTTCGCACCTCTTCTTGGGTTAGATTGGTGACCCTTAATATAGGGTTTTCATTGTTTCTTGGGATTTCACCTAGCATTTCATTTTCCACCGTGAATACCGTGGAGAAGAAGGTGTTTAATATGTTAGCTTTTTCCTCGTCATCTACAACCATTCTTTCCTCACTATTTTTTAAGGGGCCTACATTTTCAGTTTTTATTCTTTTACTATTGATATAGTTGAAGAACAGTTTGGGATTAGTTTTACTCTCCTTAGCAATGTGCTTCTCTGTTTCCTTTTTGGCAGCTTTAATTAGTTTTTTAGATAAAGTATTTTTCTCCCTATAGTTTTTTAGAGCTTCAATGGTGCCATCCTGCTTTAGTAGTGCAAATGCTTTCTTTTTACTGTTAATTGCCTGTCTTACTTCTTTGTTTAGCCACATTGGGTTTTTCCTATTTCTAGTCCTTTTATTCCCACAAGGTATAAACCGCTTACACTGCCTATTTAGGATGTTCTTAAACATTTCCCATTTATTATCTGTATTCTCATTTCTGAGGATATTGTCCCAGTCTACCAGATTAAGGGCATCTCTAAGCTGGTCAAACTTTGCCTTCCTAAAGTTCAATGTTTTTGTGACTCCCTGACAAGTCCCCCTAGTGAAAGACAGGTGAAACTGCACAATATTGTGGTCGCTATTTCCTAAATGCCCAACCACCTGCAGATTTGTTATTCTGTCAGGTCTATTAGATAGTATTAGGTCTAAAAGTGCTGCTCCTCTGGTTGGATTCTGCACCAATTGTGAAAGATAATTTTTCTTGGTTATTAGCAGAAACCTGTTGCCTTTATGGGTTTCACAGGTTTCTGTTTCCCAGTTAATATCCGGGTAGTTAAAGTCCCCCATAACCAGGACCTCATTATGGGTTGCAGCTTCATCTATCTGCTTTAGAAGTAGACTTTCCATGCTTTCTGTTATATTTGGGGGTTTGTAACAGACCCCAATGAGAATTTTGTTACCATTTTTCCCTCCATGAATTTCAACCCATATGGACTCGACATCCTCATTCCCTTCGCTAATATCCTCCCTTAAAGTGGACTTTAGACAAGACTTTACATAGAGACAAACCCCTCCTCCTCTCCGATTTTTACGATCCTTTCTAAACAGACTGTAACCCTGTAAGTTAACTGCCCAGTCATAGCTTTCATCTAACCATGTCTCGGTTATTCCCACTATGTCAAAGTTGTTTGGGTCTTCAATGAGTCCTATAGACAATAATGGGACTATATAATGCATGCAATTTGATCAATTGAACAAAGGCTCTGCCTATGTTGAAGTCTTCCACTAAAGCTGGACTTAAGATACCTGCCAACTGAATGTCCATGTGTTGTAAATGGGAATAAAGGAGAAATCTGCTTCCAAACTCCTCTCAGATGTTTTCTTCCCTGATAACCAAAAGATGGCTACAGACAGTCCAACGGCCTAATCTTTTTCTTCTCCGACATCATCTGTCCACGAAATGTTGGGAGTAGGGTTGAGCGAAACGGATCGTTTATTTTCAAAAGTCGACGACTTTTGGCACAGTCGGGTTTCACGAAACCCGACCCGATCCCTGTGTGGGGTCCGCCATGCGGCACGCGACTTTCGCGCCAAAGTCGCGTTTTAATGACACGAAAAGCGCCATTTCTCAGCCAATGAAGGTGGACGCAGAGTGTGGGCAGCGTGATGACATAGGTCCTGGTCCCCACCATCTTAGAGAAGGGCATTGCAGTGATTGGCTTGCTGTCTGCGGCGTCACAGGGGCTATAAAGAGGTGTTCCCGCCGACCGCCATCTTACTGCTGCTGATCTGAGCATAGGGAGAGGTTGCTGCCGCTTCGTCAGAAGCAGGGATAGCGTTAGGCAGGGTCCATTAACCCCCAAACCGCTTGTGCTGTAGCGATTTCCACTGTCCAACACCACCTTCGGTGTGCAGGGATAGTGGAAGCTACATTTTTTTTTCTCAGCGCTGTAGCTCATTGGGCTGCCCTAGAAGGCTCCCTGATAGCTGCATTGCTGTGTGTACGCCGCTGTGCAAACCAACTGCTTTTTTCAAAGCACAAATCCTGTTGTTCCTTCCTTTCTGCACAGCTACCTTTTTTGTTTGTCCACACTTTTGATGTAATTTGTGCAGCAGTCCACTCCTTCTTATTGCTGCCTGCCATACCTGGCTGAGATTACTGCAGGGAGATAGTAATTGTAGGACAGTCCCTTTTTTTTTTTTTTTTAATTCTCCCTAAAAAAATAAGTTGTGGGAGATTAAGATTAAGATGTCAAACCAATCTAATCAGTTTTTATGAAGAGGTAAGCTATAGGCTGGACCACGGTGGGTCATTGGACGTGGTATATCTCGATTTTTCCAAAGCGTTTGATACCATGCCGCACAAGAGGTTGGTACACAAAATGAGAATGCTTGGTCTGGGGGAAAATGTGTGTAAATGGGTTAGTAACTGGCTTAGTGATAGAAAGCAGAGGGTGGTTATAAATGGTATAGTCTCTAACTGGGTCGCTGTGACCAGTGGGGTACCGCAGGGGTCAGTATTGGGACCTGTTCTCTTCAACATATTCATTAATGATCTGGTAGAAGGTTTACACAGTAAAATATCGATATTTGCAGATGATACAAAACTATGTAAAGCAGTTAATACAAGAGAAGATAGTATTCTGCTACAGATGGATCTGGATAAGTTGGAAACTTGGGCTGAAAGGTGGCAGATGAGGTTTAACAATGATAAATGTAAGGTTATACACATGGGAAGAGGGAATCAATATCACCATTACACACTGAACGGGAAACCACTGGGTAAATCTGACAGGGAGAAGGACTTGGGGATCCTAGTTAATGATAAACTTACCTGGAGCAGCCAGTGCCAGGCAGCAGCTGCCAAGGCAAACAGGATCATGGGGTGCATTAAAAGAGGTCTGGATACACATGATGAGAGCATTATACTGCCTCTGTACAAATCCCTAGTTAGACCGCACATGGAGTACTGTGTCCAGTTTTGGGCACCGGTGCTCAGGAAGGATATAATGGAACTAGAGAGAGTACAAAGGAGGGCAACAAAATTAATAAAGGGGATGGGAGAACTACAATACCCAGATAGATTAGCGAAATTAGGATTATTTAGTCTAGAAAAAAGACGACTGAGGGGCGATCTAATAACCATGTATAAGTATATAAGGGGACAATACAAATATCTCGCTGAGGATCTGTTTATACCAAGGAAGGTGACGGGCACAAGGGGGCATTCTTTGCGTCTGGAGGAGAGAAGGTTTTTCCACCAACATAGAAGAGGATTCTTTACTGTTAGGGCAGTGAGAATCTGGAATTGCTTGCCTGAGGAGGTGGTGATGGCGAACTCAGTCGAGGGGTTCAAGAGAGGCCTGGATGTCTTCCTGGAGCAGAACAATATTGTATCATACAATTATTAGGTTCTGTAGAAGGACGTAGATCTGGGTATTTATTATAATGGAATATAGGCTGAACTGGATGGACAAATGTCTTTTTTCGGCCTTACTAACTATGTTACTATGTTATGTAAGATTGGCATTTCTGCTTGATTGCCAGTCCTGTGCGTGCCATCTCTCTTAAATAGTGGGCCATAGAAAGCCTTTTATATATTTATTTTTTTAATTTTGTATCTAAATTCTCCCTGAAAAAATTAAAAAAAACCTGTGGGAGATTAATATTTGCCTTTCTGCTTGTCTGCCAGTCCTGAGTGTGCCATCTCTCTTAAATAGTGGGCCATAGAAAGCCTAGTTTTTTTTTTTAATTTGGTATCTAAATTCTCCCTGAAAAAATAAAAAAAAACCTGTGGGAGATTAATATTGGCCTTTCTGCTTGTCTGCCAGTCCTGATTGTGCCATCTCTGTTAAATAGTGGGCCATAGAAAGCCTAGTTTTTTTTTTTTTAATTTGGTATCTAAATTCTCCCTGAAAAAAATAAGAAAAAACCTGTGGGAGATTAATATTGGCCTTTCTGCTTGTCTGCCAGTCCTGATTGTGCCATCTCTCTTAAATAGTGGGCCATAGAAAGCCTAGTTTGTTTTTTTTAAATTTGGTATCTAAATTCTCCCTGAAAAAATAAAAAAAAACCTGTGGGAGATTAATATTGGCCTTTCTGCTTGTGTGCCAGTCCTGATTGTGCCATCTCTCTTAAATAGTGGGCCATAGAAAGCCTAGTTTTTTTTTTTAATTTGGTATCTAAATTCTCCCTGAAAAAATTAAAAAAAAAAACTGTGGGAGATTAATATTGGCCTTTCTGCTTGTCTGCCGGTCCTGATTTGCCAACTCTCTTAAATAGTGGGCCATGGAAAGCCTAGTTTTTTTTTTTAAATTTGGTATCTAAATTCTCCCTGAAAAAATAAAAAAAGAACTGTGGGAGATTAATATTGGCCTGTCTGCTTGTCTGCCAGTCCTGATTGTGCCATCTCTCTTAAATAGTGGGCCATAGAAAGCCTAGTTTTTTTTTTTTAAATTTGGTATCTAAATTCTCCCTGAAAAAATAAAAAAAACCTGTGGGAGATTAATATTTGCCTTTCTGCTTGTCTGCCAGTCCTGAGTGTGCCATCTCTCTTAAATAGTGGGCCATAGAAAGCCTAGTGGTTTTTTTTTAAATTTGGTATCTAAATTCTCCCTGAAAAAATAAAAAAAAACCTGTGGGAGATTAATATTGGCCTTTCTGCTTGTCTGCCAGTCCTGATTGTGCCATCTCTCTTAAATAGTGGGCCATAGAAAGCCTAGTTTTTATTTTTTTAAATTTGGTATGTAAATTCTCCCTGAAAAAATAAAAAAAAAAAACTGTAGGAGATTAATATTGGCCTTTCTGCTTGTCTGCCAGTCCTGATTGTGCCATCTCTCTTAAATAGTGGGCCATAGAAAGCCTAGTTTTTTTTTAAAATTTGGTATCTAAATTCTCCCTGAAAAAAAAAAAAAAAAACTGTGGGAGATTAATATTGGCCTTTCTGCTTGTCTGCCAGTCCTGAGTGTGCCATGTCTCTTAAATAGTGGGCCCTAGAAAGCCTAGTTGTTTTGTTAAAAAAATTTGGTATCTAAATTGTCCCAGAAAAAATAAAAAAAAAACGTGGGAGATTAATATTTAACTTTCTGCTTGTCTGCCAGTCCTGAGTGTGCCATCTCTCTTAAATAGTGGGCCATAGAAAGCCTAGTTTTTTTGTTAAAAAAATTTGGTATCTAAATTCTCCCTGAAAAAAAAAAACAGTGGGAGATTAATATTGGCCTTTGTGCTTGAGTGACAGTCCTGCGTGTGTGGCATCTCTCTCATTTGGTGCCACAGAAAACAGTGTGTAACATCGTGCCTGATTTTCCTTGCGGTCTCACCCACCTATAAAGGGATATCTAAATCATACAGAAGTTAGAGTTCACCTTGTAAGTTGTTTGACAGTAACAAACACCATTAGTTTGGTGATGTTTTTAAAACAATGAGGAAGTCTGGTGGAAGAGGTCGTGGCCGTGGGCGTTCATTGCCAGCTGGTAATGATGGTAGTGGTAGTGGAGCATCGGGTGGTCGTGGGAAAAACAATATGGCACCTAAGTCTCGAGCTGTGGAGCCAGGTTCATCGTCTGGCTACACAAGGCCTTGAACGCTCCCTTTTCTAGGAGTAGGAAAACCGCTTTTAAAGCCGGAGCAGCAAGAGCAAGTTTTGGCTTACCTTGCTGACTCAGCCTCTAGCTCTTTTGCCTCCTCTTCTGAAACTGGTAAATGTAAAAGCAGCGCGTCGTTAGTGGATGTTCACGGTCAGGGACAAGTCACTTCCTTGTCCTCTTCAGCAAAAACAGCAACAGAGAAGGATGCAGCAGGCGACACAACGGGTTAATCCATGGAGCTCTTTACACATACCGTCCCTGGCTTAGAAAGTGAAACAGTTAACAGGCCATGCCCATTACAAGTTGAATCTGACATGGAGTGCACTGATGCACAGCCACAGCCAGACTACTATGCTAGTTCTTTGACTCAGACCACAACATTGCCCTCGCAGGGTACTGATCCAGAATCAGACCCTGATGAGACTATGTTGCCCCGTCACGAACGCTATACCACCGACTTACACGGTGACACAGACGAAGTTGCACACGAGCTAGAAGAGGAGGTTATAGATGACCCAGTTGTTGACCCCGATTGGCAGCCATTGGGGGAACAGGGTGCAGGCAGCAGTAGTTCTGAAGCGGAGGAGGAGGGGCCGCAGCAGGCATCAACATCGCAACAGGTTCCATCTGCCGGGCCCGTAGATGGCACAAAACACGTGGCAAAGCCAAAACCTGTTGGAGGACAGCGTGGCCATCCGGTTAAAGCTCAGTCTGCAATGCCTGAAAAGGGATCCGATGCTAGAAAGAGTGCAGTCTGGCATTTTTTTAAACAACATCCAATTGATCAGCGCAAAGTCATCTGTCAAAAATGTTCAACTACCTTAAGCAGAGGTCAGAATCTGAAAAGTCTAAATACAAGTTGCATGCATAGACATTTAACCACCATGCATTTGCAAGCCTGGACTAACTACCAAACGTCCCTTAAGGTTGTAGCACCCTCGGCCAATGAAGCTAGTCAGCAACGCTACATCCCTTCCGTCAGTGTAAGTCCACCATTTTCCGCACCCCCCGCAGTATCTGTGCAGGTTTCTTTGCCAGGCCAAAGCAGTCAGGGTCAGGGAATCACCAGTTTCGTAGTAGGAAACACTGCATCTAGGGCACCGGCGGCAACAATACCGTCTCCAACCGTCTCTCAGTCTGCCATGTCCACCGGCACCCCCGCTAGTTCCACGATCTCCAGCTCTCCAGTCCAGCTCACCCTACATGAGACTCTGGTTAGAAAAAGGAAGTACTTAGCCTCGCATCCGCGTACACAGGGTTTGAACGCCCACATAGCTAGACTAATCTCGTTAGAGATGATGCCCTACCGGTTAGTTGAAAGCGAAGCTTTCAAAGCCCTGATGGACTACGCTGTACCACGCTACGAGCTACCCAGTCGACACTTCTTTTCGCGAAAAGCCATCCCAGCCCTCCACCAGCATGTTAAAAAGTGCATCGTCCATGCACTCAGGCAATCTGTGAGTACAAAGGTGCACCTGACAACAGATGCATGGACCAGTAGGCATGGCCAGGGACATTACGTGTCCATCATGGCACACTGGGTGAATGTGGTGGATGCAGGGTCCACAGGGGACAGCAATTTTGGGACAGTTCTGCCTAGCCCGCGGTCTAGGAAACAGTTGGCTGTAGCCATTCGCACCCCCTCCTCCTCCTCCTCGTCCTCCTGCAGAAGCGAGAGCTCGTCCACAGACCGCAGTCGCCCAACCACTCCATCCGCAGCTGCCACAGTTGCACACCAGTTGTCCCATTATGGGGCAGCTACTGGCAAGCGTCAGCAGGCTGTATTGGCTATGAAGTGTTTGGGCGACAACAGACACACCGCGGAAGTTCTGTCCGAGTTCTTGCAGAAGGAAACGCAGTCATGACTGGGCACTGTAGATCTTGAGGCAGGCAAGGTAGTGATTGATAACGGAAGGAATTTCATGGCTGCCATCTCCCTTTCCCAACTGAAACACATTCCTTGCTGGCTCACACCTTAAACCTGGTGGTGCAGTGCTTCCTGAAAAGTTATCCGGGGTTATCCGACCTGCTCCTCAAAGTGCGCGGACTTTGCTCGCATATCCGCCGTTCGCCCGTACACTCCAGCCGTATGCAGACCTATCAGCGGTCTTTGAACCTTCCCCAGCATCGCCTAATCATAGATATTGCAACAAGGTGGAACTCAACACTGCACATGCTTCAGAGACTGTGCGAACAGAGGCGTGCTGTTATGTATTTGTGGGAGGATACACATACACGGGCAGGTGTTGTGAATTCTGAGGCCAAGCTCCCTCCTGTGGTCGAGAGTGGTACTTAGGCTGGTTCTGTCTGTGAGCTTCCTTTGGTGGACGAGAGTGGTACTGCGGCTTCAGAGTTTCCTTCCTCAGGTGATGAGGTTAAGTCGTTAGGGGCTGCTCTATTTAACTCCACCTGGTGCTTTGATCCTGGCCTCCAGTCAATGTTCTAGTATTGGTCTTGCTTCCTCCTGGATCGTTCCTGTGGCCTGTCTTCCTGCATAAGCTAAGTTTTGCTTTTGTTATTTTTGTTTGCTATTTTTTCTGTCCAGCTTGCTATATTGGTTTTTCTTGCTTGCTGGAAGCTCTGAGACGCAGAGGGAGCACCTCCGTACCGTTAGTCGGTGCGGAGGGTCTTTTTGCCCCTCTGCGTGGTTGTTTGTAGGTTTTTGTGTTGACCGCAAAGCTATCTTTCCTATCCTCGGTCTATTCAGTAAGTCGGGCCTCACTTTGCTAAATCTATTTCATCTCTGTGTTTGTATTTTCATCTTTACTCACAGTCATTATATGTGGGGGGCTGCCTTTTCCTTTGGGGAATTTCTCTGAGGCAAGGTAGGCTTATTTTTCTATCTTTAGGGCTAGTTAGTTTCTCAGGCTGTGCCGAGTTGCATAGGGAGCGTTAGGCGCAATCCACGGCTACCTCTAGTGTGGTGTGATAGGATTAGGGATTGCGGTCAGCAGAGTTCCCACGTCTCAGACCTCGTCCTATGTTTTTGGTAATTGTCAGGTCACTTTGTGTGCTCTGAAATTCAATGTCCATTGTGGTTCTGAATTACCTGTTCATAACAGGCAGGCAGTAGGATGGCAGACATGGAGTTGTCAGGTGTGCAGTGGTCGAAGATACAAGACATGTGTCAAGTCCTTCAGTGTGTTGAGGAATGCACACGGCTGGTTAGTGCAGACAACGCCATAATAAGCATGAGCATCCCCCTAATGCGTCTGCTGATGCAAAGTTTGACGCACATAAAGGAGCAGGCGTCTGCAGCAGAGGAAGAGGAAAGCCTTGATGACAGTCAGCCATTGTCTGGTCAGGGCAGTGTACAGGACGAGGTAGCGGGCGAACAGGAGGAGGAGGAAGAGGAGGATGATGGGGATGAGTATTTTTTTAATGATTAAGCTTTTCCGGGGCCACGGGAAATTGGTGGCGTGGCAAGGCCGGGTTCTGGTTTTTTGAGGGACACAAGTGACGTAGATTTGCCTGAAACAGCCCCTCATTCCAGCACAACCGCAGATTTGACAACTGGAACTTTGGCCCACATGGCGGATTATGCCTTACGTATCCTCAAAAGGGACACACGCATTACTAAAATGATGAACGATGACGATTACTGGTTGGCCTGCCTCCTTGATCCTCGCTATAAAGGCAAATTGCAAAATATTATTTCACATGAGAACTTGGAACTAATATTAGCAACCAAACAATCAACTCTTGTTGACCGTTTGCTTCAGGCATTCCCAGCACACAGCGCCCGTGATCGTTCTCACACGAGCTGCAGGGGCCAGCAGACCAGAGGTGTTAGAGGTGCAGAAATCAGAAGTGGCATTGGACAGAGGGGTTTTCTGACCAGGTTGTGGAGTGATTTTGCTATGACCGCAGACAGGACAGGTACTGCAGCATCAATTCAAAGTGACAGGAGACAACATTTGTCCAGTATGGTTACTAACTATTTTTCATCCCTTATCGATGTTCTCCCTCAACTGTCATTCCCATTTGATTACTGGGCATCCAAATTAGACACCTGGCCAGAATTGGCAGAATATGCATTGCAGGAGCTTGCTTGCCCGGCAGCTAGTGTCCTATCAGAAAGAGTATTCAGTGCTGCAGGTTCAATATTAACCGAAAAAAGGACTCGTCTGGCTACCCAAAATGTTGATGATCTCACATTCATTAAAATGAACCACAACTGGATTTCGAATTCTTTTGCCCCACCTTACCCGGCTGACACCTAGCTTTCCTATGAAAAGGTCTTGCTTGTGGACTACTCTGACTGACTTTTCCAATCTCGTAATTTGCAGCAGCTGATTGTCCAGCATACGACATGTTTACACCTCCCTAAATGGCCAAAATCCCCCCCACGGGGCCGTGGTCTCGCCACTTGGCGCAAGCACCCGTGAGAGTGCCGTTTGTCTGAAGAGGTGGGTGTGCCCGCTTTTGGTCGAAGGCACTGCCACTGGGTCCCTCATAGTACAATAAAGTGTCTCTGGCGGTGGTGGTGTGCACCCAACGTCAGACACACTGTTGTAACATGAGGGGCCTTGGGCCTGTACCGCCGGCCACAAGAGAGTTCCCCCCCCAGCTCAAACATTGCTCTACCACTTGCACAATTATCTCTCACAGTTCCACCGATGTTTAGTCTATGCGCTGACATCATTCAATGCCTGGCACTGACAATACCAATGTGTTGACATGTATGATGGTACTTAACATAGTCAGGGGCAGTGTCTATTATTTACACCAGTAAATAATTAGCGCCAAATTACTAGGTGTAAAACTCAGTAGAGGAGCCCACCCCTGTACCTAAGTATTCCACCCTTTTGTGTTTTGGTTTTGTTGTAATGCGAGACATTAACATCTATTTATTTTTTTGGAGTACTAACTGGCAGACACTCAATACAATCGGCCTCCGCTGACAACACCAATGCTGCCTGCGTACCCCTGCAAGAGAATTGCAAGTGCCTACAGCCAAATTTTGTTATGTTAGGCCTACTACGCCTGTCTGCGGTCCCTCCTTCCACTAGTCCTCCAGTGACCTGTCTACTGCTGCCCGTGTACCCCTGGAACCAATTTAAAAGTGCCTACAGCCAAATTTTGTTATGTTAGGCCTACTACACCTGTCTGCGGTCCCTCCTTCCACTAGTCCTCCAGTGACCTGTCTACTGCTGCCCATGTACCCCTGGAACCAATTTAAAAGTGCCTACAGCCAAATTTTGTTATGTTAGGCCTACTACGCCTGTCTGCGGTCCCTCCTTCCACTAGTCCTCCAGTGACCTGTCTACTGCTGCCCGTGTACCCCTGGAACCAATTTAAAAGTGCCTACAGCCAAATTTTGTTATGTTAGGCCTACTACGCCTGTCTGCGGTCCCTCCTTCCACTAGTCCTCCAGTGACCTGTCTACTGCTGCCCGTGTACCCCTGGAACCAATTTAAAAGTGCCTACAGCCAAATTTTGTTATGTTAGGCCTACTACACCTGTCTGCGGTCCCTCCTGCCACTAGTCCTCAAGTGACCTGTCTACTGCTGCCCGTGTACCCCTGGAACCAATTTAAAAGTGCCTACAGCCAAATTTTGTTATGTTAGGCCTACTACGCCTGTCTGCGGTCCCTCCTTCCACTAGTCCTCCAGTGACCTGTCTACTGCTGCCCGTGTACCCCTGGAACCAATTTAAAAGTGCCTACAGCCAAATTTTGTTATGTTAGGCCTACTACGCCTGTCTGCGGTCCCTCCTGCCACTAGTCCTCAAGTGACCTGTCTACTGCTGCCCGTGTACCCCTGGAACCAATTTAAAAGTGCCTACAGCCAAATTTTGTTATGTTAGGCCTACTACGCCTGTCTGCGGTCCCTCCTGCCACTAGTCCTCAAGTGACCTGTCTACTGCTGGCCGTGTACCCCTGGAACCAATTTAAAAGTTCCTACAGCCAAATTTTGTTATGTTAGGCCTACTACGCCTGAATGCGGTCCCTCCTTCCACTAGTCCTCAAGTGACCTGTCTACTGCTGCCCGTGTACCCCTGGAACCAATTTAAAAGTGCCTACAGCCAAATTTTGTTATGTTAGGCCTACTACGCCTGTCTGCAGTCCCTCCTTCCACTAGTCCTCTAGTGACCTGTCTACTGCTGCCCGTGTACCCCTGGAACCAATTTAAAAGTGCCTACAGCCAAATTTTGTTATGTTAGGCCTACTACGCCTGTCTGCGGTCCCTCCTGCCACTAGTCCTCAAGTGAACTGTCTACTGCTGCCCGTGTACCCTTGGAACCAATTTAAAAGTGCCTACAGCCAAATTTTGTTATGTTAGGCCTACTACGCCTGTCTGCGGTCCCTCCTGCCACTAGTCCTCAAATGACCTGTCTACTGCTGCCCGTGTACCCCTGGAACCAATTAAAAAGTGCCTACAGCCAAATTTTGTTATGTTAGGCCTACTACGCCTGTCTGCGTTCCCTCCTTCCACTAGTCCTCCAGTGATCTGTCTACTGCTGCCCGTGTACCCCTGGAACCAATTTAAAAGTGCCTACAGCCAAATTTTGTTATGTTAGGCCTACTATGCCTTTCTGCGGTCCCTCCTGCCACTAGTCCTCAAGTGACCTGTCTACTGCTGCCCGTGTACCCCTGGAACCAATTTAAAAGTGCCTACAGCCAAATTTTGTTATGTTAGGCCCACTACGCCTGTCTGCGGTCCCTCCTTCCACTAGTCCTCCAGTGACCTGTCTACTGCTGCCCGTGTACCCCTGGAACCAATTTAAAAGTGCCTACAGCCAAATTTTGTTATGTTAGGCCTACTACGCCTGTCTGCGGTCCCTCCTGCCACTAGTCCTCAAGTGACCTGTCTACTGCTGCCCATGTACCCCTGGAACCAATTTAAAAGTGCCTACAGCCAAATTTTGTTATGTTAGGCCTAATACGCCTGTCTGCGGTCCCTCCTGCCACTAGTCCTCGAGTGACCTGTCTACTGCTGCCCGTGTACCACTGGAACCAATTTAAAAGTGCCTACAGCCAAATTTTGTTATGTTAGGCCTACTACGCCTGTCTGCGGTCCCTCCTTCCACTAGTCCTCCACTGACCAGACCACTGCTGCCCGAGTACCCCTGGAACCTATTTTAAATTGCATAGAGCATCCTTTTTTTAACAGTAGGCATACAAACTCTGTCTGTGGCCCATAATTGAATTTGTCCTCCACTGAACAGACCAATGCTGCCTGTGTACCCCTGTAACCTTTTTTAAACTGCATTGAGCCAAATGTTGTGATTAAGGCCTACTACCTGTGTCTGTCTGCGCCACTCAATACAGCTGTCCTCCTTTTAAAAAAGCTGAGCGTCAATAGTCTGGTTTTCAGCCTATAGGAATTTGAAAACTGCATTGGGGCTACTACTACTACTTCGGTAGGGCCTACTGCCGCTCCAAGGTGTTCCCCAGGTTTCCTCTCCATAGCTTAGAGCTTCTAGCTCTCGTTTAGTAGTTGTTGAAAACAACACTGCATTCGGCCTACAAGTTGGGTCTGGGGTGTAGAGACAGTGTGTTCCACTCCAAGGTGTTCCCCAGGTTGCCTCTCCATTGCTTCAATCTTAAAGCTCTTGTTTAGTAGTTGTTGAAAACAACACTGCATTCGGCCTACAAGTTGGGTCTGGGTTGTCGAGACGGTGTCTTCCGCTCCAAGGTGTTCTCCAGGTTTCCTCTCCATTGCTTCAATCTTAAAGCTCTTCTTAAGTAGTTATTGAAAACAACACTGCATTCGGCCTACAAGTTGGGTCTGGGGTGTAGAGACGGTGTTTTCCGCTCCAAGGTGTTCCACAGGTTGCCTCTCCATTGCTTCAATCTTAAAGCTCTTGTTTAGTAGTTGTTGAAAACAACACTGCATTCGGCCTACAAGTTGGGTCTGGGGTGTAGAGACGGTGTCTTACGCTCCAAGGTGTTCCCCAGGATGCCTCTCCATTGCTTCAATCTTAAAGCTCTTGTTTAGTAGTTGTTGAAAACAACACTGCATTCGGCCTACAAGTTGGGTCTGGGTTGTAGAGACGGTGTCTTCCGCTCCAAGGTGTTCTCCAGGTTTCCTCTCCATTGCTTCAATCTTAAAGCTCTTCTTAAGTAGTTGTTGAAAACAACACTGCATTCGGCCTACAAGTTGGGTCTGGGTTGTCGAGACGGTGTCTTCCGCTCCAAGGTGTTCTCCAGGTTTCCTCTCCATTGCTTCAATCATAAAGCTCTTGTTTAGTAGCTGTTGAAAACAACACTGCATTCGGCCTACAAGTTGGGTCTGGGTGTCGAGACGGTGTCTTCCGCTCCAAGGTGTTCTCCAGGTTTCCTCTCCATTGCTTCAATCTTAAAGCTCTTCTTAAGTAGTTGTTGAAAACAACACTGCATTCGGCCTACAAGTTGGGTCTGGGTTGTAGAGACGGTGTCTTCCGCTCCAAGGTGTTCTCCAGGTTGCCTCTCCATTGCTTCAATCTTAAATCTCTTGTTTAGTAGTTGTTGAAAACAACACTGCATTTGGCCTACAAGTTGGGTCTGGGGTGTAGAGATGGTGTCTTCCGCTCCAAGGTGTTCTCCAGGTTTCCTCTCCATTGCTTCAATCTTAAAGCTCTTCTTAAGTAGTTGTTGAAAACAACACTGCATTTGGCCTACAAGTTGGGTCTGGGGTGTAGAGACGGTGTCTTCCGCTCCAAGGTGTTCCCCAGGTTGCCTCGCCATTGCTTCAATCTTAAAGCTCTTGTTTAGTAGTTGTTGAAAACAACACTGCATTCGGCCTACAAGTTGGGTCTGGGGTGTAGAGACGGTGTCTTCCGCTCCAAGGTGTTCCCCAGGTTGCCTCTCCATTACTTCAATCTTCTGGCTCTCGTTTAGTAGTTGTTGAAAACAACACTGCATTCGGCCTACAAGTTGGGTCTGGGGTGTAGAGACGGTGTCTTCCACTCCAAGGTGTTCCCCAGGTTTCCTCTCCATTGCTTCAATCTTCTGGCTCTCGTTTAGTAGTTGTTGAAAACAACACTGCATTAGGCCTACTAGTTGGGTTGGGGCCTTCTATCTGTGCCTGCCGCTCCTTGCTGTTCTCCTACAGTGAACAAAGCTGTGCCGCCGGTTTACTACTGTTGCCAATTTTGAACTGCATTTAGAATACTTACTGATTTGGGCCTACTCTCTGTGTCAGCCTCTCATTCCAGTTGTCCTCCACTGAACAAAACAATGCCCCCTGGTTAGTCCTGTTACCAATTTTGAACTCCATTTAGCCCACTTTATTCTTTGGGCCCATATCTGTTTCCCCCTCATCCTGCCCATTGCCCAGCCAGTGATAGATGAGTCTGCTGGTACATTGACCCATAATGCAACATTCCCCGTGCACGCTACACTGCAAGATTGTGACCCTGCTGAAAGTCAGGTCCCCCTTCCCGCATACCATACCACCTTACACGGGGACAAAGAGGAAGGTGCAGATGAAGGTGCAGGTTCCTTCATCAGGTGGGGGAGGAATACTCGTTAGCGACGTCACTGGCACAGGGCCCCTCATAGTACGCAAAAGTGTTGCTGTCGGTGGGAGGTGCCCCTGCCGTGCAAACACACCGCTGTACTTTGAGGGGCCCTGTGCCAGTGCCAATGCCAACGAGTGGGCCCCCCCTGCTTGCTCAGGATCACAGCACTTGCAAAGTTGAAATACTTACCTCTCCCTGCTCCACTGCCGTGACGTGGTCCAGATTTACTGGGCACACTAATTACTTGAACCAGCCCTACCCCCCACAACTTTAGCCAAATGACCCCCAATTTCAAATGCCTTACAATTAGTATAAGCTAAATTAAGATTGACAAGCTTCAGTAACAAGAATGGATGTTTTTGCCATTAACATGGGCTCTGTACATGTTTTTCTGGCCTCTACTCACTGCCGACTATGCTCCCCCATTGACTTGCATTGGGTTTCGTGTTTCGGTCGATCCCCGACTTTTCGCGATAATCGGCCGATTCCACTCGACTCGACTTTTGAGATAGTCGGGTTTCGCGAAACCCGACTCGACTCTAAAAAGATCAAGGTCGCTCAACCCTAGTTGGGAGTCCCACATACATAAGATGATCAGCTAGTTCTAGTGTTGAGCGATACCTTCCGATATCGGAAAGTATCGGTATCGGTTTGGATCGGCCGATATTCAAAAAATATCGGATATCGCCGATACCGATACCCGATCCCAATGCAAGTCAATGGGACCAAAATATCGGAATTAAAATAAACCCTTTCTTTCCTTGTAGGTTCATTCTACATGAAGGAAAACAACTAAGAATAATGTAGGATGTATGGGGGAGGTGGCGGAGACATTAAAGGCAATGAGGATTAGTCCAATCAAATAGAATAGCATGATTTTTTTTTTTTTAAAGACGTTCGGATTGAAAAAGATATTGACTATGTAAATTTTTTTTATTTTGTCAGATATTGATGTTTCACTATTCCACGACCTTCCCCTTCTTTTTTTCCTTTTCCCACACTTTCATCTTCATCATCATCAGCATCTTTGACATCAACTTCTTCACCTTATTCATCTTCTTCTTCATCTTCTACCTATATTTTTTTTTTTATTACATTCTTCATATTCATTTTCTTCAACTATTATTATTCTTCCTATTCTACATATTCTTTTTATTCCACTGTTATTATTCTTCCTATTCTACTTCTTCATCATATTCTCATTTGTGACAGGCATTCCCGTAGTTGTTAATCTATAAAAGTTGGAAGATTACACCTTCCGTTCTGCCAGTCACAAAAGTTACATTTGTCCGCGTTCAGTTTGGCCTGCAGCATCAGGCTTTATCCAGGGGCACCACGAGGAGGAACGGACTCACCCCCATACACTGCTTAGTCTTCTTCTGCATATAATTGAGATAATATCTTTTGCTCTGATATTAAGTCTTATGCTTAATGTTCTTCTGCTCTTTGTTCTGCAGCCTCTTGTTCTTCTGCTTCTCGGTCTTCCATGTTGTCGTCTCCAGGGTCGTCGTCTCCAGTGTCGTCATCTCCGCCGTCGTCGTCTCAGCCGTCGTCGTCTCCGCCGTCGTTGTCTCCGCCGTCGTCGTCATCGGGGTGGTCTTCCGGGTCGTCGTCATCGGGGTGGTCTTCCGGGTCGTCGACGTTAGGGTCTTCAACTTGGAAATGTAGCAGAAGGTACAAGAAGGCTGAGAAAATGCCAAGAACCAGCTGATGGAACTGGAACTCGGATGGCTACCCGAAGGTTCAAGAGCCTATGGAACTACCGAGGACCAGCTGACGTTACTGGAACCCGGTTACTAAGCAGGAGGTACCCGTGCTAAAAAGCACTACCAAGGACCGCCTGACGTTGGCGGAACTCGGATACCCAGAAGGAGGCACCTAAGCCAAAGGCTCTGCCCGGAACCAGCTGACGTTACTGGAACCAGGATGGGGAGCAGAAGGTACAAGAGCAAAAGACACTGCCGAGAACCAGCTGACGGTACTGGAACCCGGATGGGTAGCCGAAGGTCCAAGAGCCAATGGAACTACCAAGGACCAGCTGACGTTACTGGAACCCGGTTACTAAGCAGGAGGTACCCGTGCCTGAAAGCACTACCAAGGACCACCTGACGTTGGTGGAACTTGGATACCCAGAAGGAGGCACCTAAGCCAAAGGCTCTGCCCGGAACCAGCTGACGGTACTGGAACCAGGATGGGGAGCAGAAGGTACAAGAGCAAAAGACACTGCCGAGAACCAGCTGACGGTGCTGGAACCAGGTGGTGGACCCGAAGGCCCACAGGAGAGGAGAGAACAGCTAGGCCGCGAGGCAGCCGCAGTTACCGAACCCCAACAGTCCTACAGGGGGAGCTGGGCCTACTGGCACTACAGAACCAGCCTTGACTACCAGTTCACGCAGCCCACATAGGAAGCTCCTAAACTGGAGGCACCCTGGAGTTGGCTAACTCGACCGCACCACGACGGGGCAAGCATAGGCGTCTCAGTGAAGTTGACACAACCCGGAAACAGCTGACGGTGCTGAAACCAGGCTTGGCACGAGGGAGTACCTGTGACAAGAACACTGCCGAGAACCAGCTGGCGGTGCTGGAACCCGGATGCGTTGCCCCAGTGTGCAAGAGCCAATGGCACGACCGAGGACTAGCTGACGGTGCTGGAACCCGGTTACTAAGCTGTAGGTGCCCGCGCTTAAAAGCACTACCAAGGACCGCCTGGCGTTGGCGGAACTCGGATACCCAGGAGGAGGCACCTAAGCCAAAGGCTCGGCCCGGAACCAGCTGACGGTGCTGGAACCAGGTGGTGAACCCCAAGGCCCACAGGAGAGGAGAGAACAGCTAGGCCGCGAGGCAGCCGCAGTTACCGAACCCCAACAGTCCTACAGGGGGAGCTGGGCCTACTGGCACTACAGAACCAGCCTTGACTACCAGTTCACGCAGCCCACATAGGAAGCTCCTAAACTGGAGGCACCCTGAAGTTGGCTAACCCGACCGCACCACGACGAGGCAAGCATAGGTGTCTCAGTGAGCTTGACACAACCCGGAAACAGCTGACGGTGCTGAAACCAGGTTTGGCACGAGGGAGTACCTGTGACAAAAACACTGCCGAGAACCAGCTGGCGGTGCTGGAACCCGGATGCGTTGCCCCAGTGTGCAAGAGCCAATGGCACGACCGAGGACTAGCTGACGGTGCTGGAACCCGGTTACTAAGCTGTAGGTGCCCGCGCTTAAAAGCACTACCAAGGACCGCCTGGCGTTGGCGGAACTCGGATACCCAGGAGGAGGCACCTAAGCCAAAGGCTCGGCCCGGAACCAGCTGACGGTGCTGGAACCAGGTGGTGGACCCCAAGGCCCACAGGAGAGGAGAGAACAGCTAGGCCGCGAGGCAGCCGCAGTTACCGAACCCCAACAGTCCTACAGGGGGAGCTGGGCCTACTGGCACTACAGAACCAGCCTTGACTACCAGTTCACGCAGCCCACATAGGAAGCTCCTAAACTGGAGGCACCCTGGAGTTGGCTAACCCGACCGCACCACGACGAGGCAAGCATAGGTGTCTCAGTGAGCTTGACACAACCCGGAAACAGCTGACGGTGCTGAAACCGGGTTTGGCACGAGGGAGTACCTGTGACAAAAACACTGCCGAGAACCAGCTGGCGGTGCTGGAACCCGGATGCGTTGCCCCAGTGTGCAAGAGCCAATGGCACGACCGAGGACTAGCTGACGGTGCTGGAACCCGGTTACTAAGCTGTAGGTGCCCGCGCTTAAAAGCACTACCAAGGACCGCCTGGCGTTGGCGGAACTCGGATACCCAGGAGGAGGCACCTAAGCCAAAGGCTCGGCCCGGAACCAGCTGACGGTGCTGGAACCAGGTGGTGAACCCCAAGGCCCACAGGAGAGGAGAGAACAGCTAGGCCGCGAGGCAGCCGCAGTTACCGAACCCCAACAGTCCTACAGGGGGAGCTGGGCCTACTGGCACTACAGAACCAGCCTTGACTACCAGTTCACGCAGCCCACATAGGAAGCTCCTAAACTGGAGGCACCCTGGAGTTGGCTAACCCGACCGCACCACGACGAGGCAAGCATAGGTGTCTCAGTGAGCTTGACACAACCCGGAAACAGCTGACGGTGCTGAAACCAGGTTTGGCACGAGGGAGTACCTGTGACAAAAACACTGCCGAGAACCAGCTGGCGGTGCTGGAACCCGGATGCGTTGCCCCAGTGTGCAAGAGCCAATGGCACGACCGAGGACTAGCTGACGGTGCTGGAACCCGGTTACTAAGCTGTAGGTGCCCGCGCTTAAAAGCACTACCAAGGACCGCCTGGCGTTGGCGGAACTCGGATACCCAGGAGGAGGCACCTAAGCCAAAGGCTCGGCCCGGAACCAGCTGACGGTGCTGGAACCAGGTGGTGGACCCCAAGGCCCACAGGAGAGGAGAGAACAGCTAGGCCGCGAGGCAGCCGCAGTTACCGAACCCCAACAGTCCTACAGGGGGAGCTGGGCCTACTGGCACTACAGAACCAGCCTTGACTACCAGTTCACGCAGCCCACATAGGAAGCTCCTAAACTGGAGGCACCCTGGAGTTGGCTAACCCGACCGCACCACGACGAGGCAAGCATAGGTGTCTCAGTGAGCTTGACACAACCCGGAAACAGCTGACGGTGCTGAAACCAGGTTTGGCACGAGGGAGTACCTGTGACAACAACACTGCCGAGAACCAGCTGGCGGTGCTGGAACCCGGATGCGTTGCCCCAGTGTGCAAGAGCCAATGGCACGACCGAGGACTAGCTGACGGTGCTGGAACCCGGTTACTAAGCTGTAGGTGCCCGCGCTTAAAAGCACTACCAAGGACCGCCTGGCGTTGGCGGAACTCGGATACCCAGGAGGAGGCACCTAAGCCAAAGGCTCGGCCCGGAACCAGCTGACGGTGCTGGAACCAGGTGGTGGACCCCAAGGCCCACAGGAGAGGAGAGAACAGCTAGGCCGCGAGGCAGCCGCAGTTACCGAACCCCAACAGTCCTACAGGGGGAGCTGGGCCTACTGGCACTACAGAACCAGCCTTGACTACCAGTTCACGCAGCCCACATAGGAAGTTCCTAAACTGGAGGCACCCTGGAGTTGGCTAACCCGACCGCACCACGACGAGGCAAGCATAGGTGTCTCAGTGAGCTTAAACACAACCCGGAAACAGCTGACGGTGCTGAAACCAGGTTTGGCACGAGGGAGTACCTGTGACAAAAACACTGCCGAGAACCAGCTGGCGGTGCTGGAACCCGGATGCGTTGCCCCAGTGTGCAAGAGCCAATGGCACGACCGAGGACTAGCTGACGGTGCTGGAACCCGGTTACTAAGCTGTAGGTGCCCGCGCTTAAAAGCACTACCAAGGACCGCCTGGCGTTGGCGGAACTCGGATACCCAGGAGGAGGCACCTAAGCCAAAGGCTCGGCCCGGAACCAGCTGACGGTGCTGGAACCAGGTGGTGGACCCCAAGGCCCACAGGAGAGGAGAGAACAGCTAGGCCGCGAGGCAGCCGCAGTTACCGAACCCCAACAGTCCTACAGGGGGAGCTGGGCCTACTGGCACTACAGAACCAGCCTTGACTACCAGTTCACGCAGCCCACATAGGAAGCTCCTAAACTGGAGGCACCCTGGAGTTGGCTAACTCGACCGCACCACGACGGGGCAAGCATAGGCGTCTCAGTGAAGTTGACACAACCCGGAAACAGCTGACGGTGCTGAAACCAGGCTTGGCACGAGGGAGTACCTGTGACAAGAACACTGCCGAGAACCAGCTGGCGGTGCTGGAACCCAGATGCGTTGCCTTGCCTATTAAAGATTGTCTTCCTAGAGCCCCAACTAGCGGTGTTGGAGCAAAGGGTAAGCAGGGGAGATGAGTGTAGGCCGAAGCCTGCACTGGAGGCAGCTTTGTGTCTGCGTTGCGTTTGCAGGACACTTTGCCGGCTACACACTGGGGGAACAGCTGGCGTTGCTGAACCCCACTAACACAATGGCGTGTGTTTTTCTCTGTGCAGCTAGCACTTGCGGGCAAAAACTAGCGATGTTAGAGCCCGTGTTGAAGCAGGAGGAGGAGGAGAGGAGCAGAGTGTAGGCCGAAGCCTAGTTGAACCAATTTCAAAGGAAACCTTTAACCCCCCCCTCAGGTGTTACAAAGTACAAGAGACACACCTTGTGCAGTATTAATGCTGCACAAGTGAAAGGTTGCTCTATTAATTTGTCTACTTGCACACGCTGAATGAAAGACATACACAATTTACCCCATTCTACAGTCAAACTGTAGTGGATGCGTGACTTGGTTTTTTGATGAGACGCAGCACAGGTGTCCAAAATAACGCCTTGGTGCTTGGCGCAGCTTCCTGAGTGTTGTTATTTGCTGTACAGGAGTCTGCGCTCTTGTGTTATCCCTTGGCAATGCCCTGTTAGCGCTGCCCATCTTATGACATCATTTCATGTTGGCCCGTGCGGTTAACGATGGCCATAAATCCCAGACCCCCAGTGTCTTTTCATAAAGCCACACTGCGGTGCTGGGATTCGTGGCCTTGAGCAGTAAATATTTTGGCCGCTCACACACGTCCTTACACCTGCTTCAGACTGGGCGGCCTCTGCTGATCCCTTCTCACATGCCGCGGCCATGAGGCTGCACAGTCTGAAGAAGGCGGAAGGAGATGAGTTAAGACAGGCGAAGATATGCACTGCTCGTGCCCATCAATCACACCCTCGCAGTCAAAATAATTAAGACAACGAGGAGCATTTTATTCAGGCAGGGCGGACGAACAGGCGCAAGTAGCCAACCAATGATGTCAGAAGACGGGAAGCGCTACCAAGGGGGGTGCTGCGTATCATTAGAAAGGAAAGTCACACCTCAGGGACAGTGGAATGGTCTCAATGAGACACATTTTGTACGTGTTGAGTTCCACGTGGGCAAGGAGAAAACATCAGCCACCTTGTACAAATGCAGCAGTACTGCTGTACAAGGTGGCTGTTATACATAAAAACACCTGGGGGTGGGGGCCAGGCTCCCTTCAATTTCAGTTCATGTGCCTGCGTGGCGTTTGCAGGTCACGTTGCAAGCTGCACAGCAGGGGAACAGCTGGCGGTGCTGAACCCCACTAACACATTGGCTGGTGTTTTTCTCTGTGCAGCTAGCATTTCCGGGCAAAAACTAGCAGTGTTTGAGCCCAAGGTCAGCAGGAGGAGGAGGAGAGGAGCAAAGTGTAGGCCGAAGCCTGCACTGGTGGCAGCTTTTGGTCGGTTGTGCCAGCGTGGCTTGTGCTGGACACGATGCCGGCTACACAGCGGGGGAACAGCTGGCGGTGCTGAACCCGACTAACACATTGGCTGGTGTTTTTCTCTGTGCAGCTAGCATTTCCGGGCAAAAACTAGCGTTGTTAGAGCCCATGGTCAGCAGGAGGAGGAGAGGAGCAGAGTGTAGGCCGAAGCCTAGTTGAACCAATTTCAAAGGTTACCTTTAACCCCCCCTCAGGTGTTACAAAGTACAAGAGCCACTCCTTCTGCAGCATTAATGCTGCACAAGTAAAAGGTTGCTCTATTAATTTTTCTACTTGCACAAGCTGAATGCAACACGTAGACTATTTAGCCCATTATACTGTTAATCAGTAGTGGAGGCATGACTTGTCTTTTTAAAGAAAAGCAGCACAGGTGTCGAAAACAACACCTTTTTGCATGGGCGCAGCTTCCTGAGCGTTGTTAGTTGCTGTACAGGAGTCTGCGCTCTTGTGATCCTTTGGCCATGCGCTGTGAGCGCTTCCTGTCTTATGACCTCATTTCATGTTGGCCGTTGCGGTTAGCGATGGACATGAATCCCAGACCCACAGTGTGTTTTTAAAAAATCACACTGCGGTGCTGGGATTCGTGCCCTGGTGCACTAAATATGTTTGCCGCTCACACATGTCCTTACACCTGCTTCAGACTGGGCGGCCTCATCTGATCCCTTATCGCCTGCCGCGGCCATGAGGACACCCAGTCTGAAGAAGGCGGAAGGAGATGAGTGAACACAGGCAAACATATGCACTGCACATGCCCATCAATCACACCCTCGCTGTCCAAAAAAATAAGACACCGAGGGGCGTTGTTTCGAGCAGGGGAGATGCACAGGCGCAGCCAGCTAACCAATGATGTCAAAAGACGGGCAGCGCTAACAAGGGTGGTGCTGCGTGTCATTACAAAGGAAAGTCACACCTCAGGGACATTGTAATGGTCTCTAATGAGACACATTTTGTACGTGTTGAGTTCCACGTGGGCAAGGAGAAAAAGTCAGCCACCTTGTACAAATGCAGCAGTACTGCTGTACAAGGTGGCTGTTATACATAGAAACATCTGTGGGTGGGGGGCAGGCTCCCTTCAATTTCAGTTCATGTGCCTGCGTGGCGTTTGCAGGTCACGTTGCAAGCTACACAGCAGGGGAACAGCTGGCGTTGCTGAACCCCACTGACACATTGACTGGTGTTTTTCTCTGTGCAGATTGCATGTCCGGGCAAAAACTAGCGGTGTTAGAGCCCAGGGTCAGCAGGAGGAGGAGGAGAGGAGCAAAGTGTAGGCCGAAGCCTGCACTGGTGGCAGCTTTTGGTCGGTTGTGCCAGCGTGGCTTGTGCTGGACACGATGCCGGCTACACAGCGGGGGAACAGCTGGCAGTGCTGAACCCCACTAACACATTGGCTGGTGTTTTTCTCTGTGCAGCTAGCAGTTCCGGGCAAAAACTAGCGGTGTTTGAGCCCAGGGTCAGCAGGAGGAGGAGGAGAGGAGCAAAGTGTAGGCCGGAGCCTGCACTGGTGGCAGCTTTTGGTCGGTTGTGCCAGCGTGGCTTGTGCTGGACACGATGCCGGCTACACAGCGGGGGAACAGCTGGCGGTGCTGAACCCCACTAACACATTGGCTGGTGTTTTTCTCTGTGCAGCTAGCATTTCCGGGCAAAAACTAGCGGTGTTTGAGCCCAGGGTCAGCAGGAGGAGTAGAGGAGCAGAGTGTAGGCCGAAGCCTAGTTGAACCAATTTCAAAGGTTACCTTTAACCCCCCCCCCTCAGGTGTTGCAAGGTACAAGAGCCACACCTTGAACAGCATTAATGATGCACAAGTCAAAGGTTGCTCTATTTAATTTTGCTCCTTGCACACGCTGAATTAAACACGTACACTATTTAGCCCATTATACTGTCAAACAGTAGTGGAGGCGTGACTACTAGTCTTTTTAAGCTGACGCAGCACAGGTGTACAAATTTACACCTAGGTGCTGTGCGCAGATTCCTTACCGTTGTTATTTGCAGTACAGGAAACTGCGCTCTTGTGTTATCCCTTGGCAATACCCTGTTAGTGCAGGCCGTCTCATGACCTCATTTCATGTTGGCCGGTGCGGTTAACGATGGCCATAAATCCCAGACCCACAGTGGCTTTTCCTAAAGTCACACTGCGGTGCTGGGATTCGTGGCCTTGTGCAGTAAATATGTTCGCTGCTCACACATGTCCTTACACCTGCTTCAGACTGGGCGGCCTCAGCTGATCCCTTAGCGCATGCCGCGGCCATGAGGCCGCACAGTCAGAAGAAGGCGGAAGGAGGGGAGTTAAAACAGGGGAACATATGCACTGCTCGTGCCCATCAATCACACCCTCGCAGTCAAAATATATGAGACAACGGGGGGCGTTGTGTCGGGCAGGGGGGACGCACAGGCACAGCCAGCCAACCAATGATGTCAGGAGACGGGCAGCGCTAACAATGGGGGTGCTGCGTGTCATTAAAAAGGAAAGTCACACCTCAGGGACATTGTAATGGTCTGTAATGAGACACATTTTGTACTTGTTGAGTTCCACGTGTGCAAGGAGAAAAAGTCAGCCACCTTGTACAAATGCAGCAGTACTGCTGTACAAGGTGGCTGTTATACATAGAAACACCTGGGGGGGTGGGGGGCAGGCTCCCTTCAATTTCAGTTCATGTGCCTACGTGGCGTTTGCAGGACACGTTGCCAGCTACACAGCAGGGGAACAGCTGGCGGTGCTGAACCCCACTAACACATTGGCTGTTTTTTTTATCTCTGTGCAGCTAGCATGTCCGGGCAGAAACTGGCGTTGTTTGAGCCCAGGGTCAGCAGGAGGAGGAGAGGAGCAAAGTGTAGGCCGAAGCCTGCACTGGTGGCAGCTTTTGGTCAGTTGTGCCAGCGTGGCTTGTGCTGGACACGATGCCGACTACACAGCAGAGGAACAGCTGGCGGTGCTGAACCCCACTAACACATTGGCTGGTGTTTTTCTCTGTGCAGCTAGCATGTCCGGGCAGAAACTGGCGTTGTTTGAGCCCAGGGTCAGCAGGAGGAGGAGAGGAGCAAAGTGTAGGCCGAAGCCTGCACTGGTGGCAGCTTTTGTTCTGTTGTGCCAGCGTGGCTTGTGCTGGACACGTTGCCGACTACACAGCAGGGGAACAGCTGGCGTTGCTGAACCCCACTAACACATTGGCTGGTGTTTTTCTCTGTGCAACTAGCATTTCCGGGCAAAAACTAGCGGTGTTTGAGCCCAGGGTCAGCAGGAGGAGTAGAGGAGCAGAGTGTAGGCCGAAGCCTAGTTGAACCAATTTCAAAGGTTACCTTTAACCCCCCCCTCAGGTGTTGCAAGGTACAAGAGCCACACCTTGAACAGCATTAATGATGCACAAGTCAAAGGTTGCTCTATTTAATTTTGCTCCTTGCACACGCTGAATTAAACACGTACACTATTTAGCCCATTATACTGTCAAACAGTAGTGGAGGCGTGACTACTAGTCTTTTTAAGGAGACGCAGCACAGGTGTACAAATATACACCTAGGTGCTGTGCGCAGATTCCTTACCGTTGTTATTTGCAGTACAGGAAACTACGCTCTTGTGTTATCCCTTGGCAATACCCTGTTAGTGCAGGCCGTCTCATGACCTCATTTCATGTTGGCCGGTGCGGTTAACGATGGCCATAAATCCCAGACCCACAGTGGCTTTTCCTAAAGTCACACTGCGGTGCTGGGATTCGTGGCCTTGTGCAGTAAATATGTTCGCCGCTCACACATGTCCTTACACCTGCTTCAGACTGGGCGGCCTCAGCTGATCCCTTATCGCATGCCGCGGCCATGAGGCCGCACAGTCAGAAGAAGGCGGAAGGAGGGGAGTGAAAACAGGGGAACATATGCACTGCTCGTGCCCATCAATCACACCCTCGCAGTCAAAATATATGAGACAACGGGGGGCGTTGTGTCGGGCAGGGGGGACGCACAGGCACAGCCAGCCAACCAATGATGTCAGGAGACGGGCAGCGCTAACAATGGGGGTGCTGCGTGTCATTAAAAAGGAAAGTCACACCTCAGGGACGTTGTAATGGTCTGTAATGAGACACATTTTGTACTTGTTGAGTTCCACGTGTGCAAGGAGAAAAAGTCAGCCACCTTGTACAAATGCAGCAGTACTGCTGTACAAGGTGGCTGTTATACATAGAAACACCTGGGGGGGTGGGGGGCAGGCTCCCTTCAATTTCAGTTCATGTTCCTGCGTGGCGTTTGCAGGAAACGTTGCCAGCTACACAGCAGGGGAACAGCTGGCGGTGCTGAACCCCACTAACACATTGGCTGGTGTTTTTCTCTGTGCAGCTAGCATGTCCGGGCAGAAACTGGCGTTGTTTGAGCCCAGGGTCAGCAGGAGGAGGAGAGGAGCAAAGTGTAGGCCGAAGCCTGCACTGGTGGCAGCTTTTGTTCTGTTGTGCCAGCGTGGCTTGTGCTGGACACGTTGCCGACTACACAGCAGGGGAACAGCTGGCGGTGCTGAACCCCACTAACACATTGGCTGGTGTTTTTCTCTGTGCAGCTAGCAGTTCCGGGCAAAAACTAGCGGTGTTTGAGCCCAGGGTCAGCAGGAGGAGTAGAGGAGCAGAGTGTAGGCCGAAGCCTAGTTGAACCAATTTCAAAGGTTACCTTTAACCCCCCTCAGGTGTTGCAAGGTACAAGAGCCACACCTTGTGCAGCATTAATGCTGCACAAGTAAAAGGTTGCTCTATTTGTTTTGCTCCTTGCACACGCTGACTAAAACACGTACACTATTTAGCCCATTATACTGTCAAACAGTTGTGGAGGCGTGACTTGTCTTTTTAACGAGACGCAGCACAGGTGTCAAAATTTGCACCTAGGTACTGGGCGCAGATTCCTGAGCGTTGTTATTTGCTGTACAGGAGTCTGCGCTATTGTGATCCCTTGGCCATGCGCTGTGAGCGCTTCCTGTCTTCTGACCTCATTTCATGTCGGCCGTTGCGGTTAGCGATGGACATGAATCCCAGACCCACAGTGTGTTTTCAAAAAATCACACTGCGTGGCTGGGATTCGTGGCCTTGTGCAGTAAATAGGTTTGCCGCTTACACATGTCCTTACACCTGCTCCAGACTGGGCGGCCTCAGCTGATCCCTTATCGCCTACCACGGCCAGGAGGCCGCACAGTCTGAAGAAGGCGGAAGGAGATGAGTTAAGACAGGCGAACATATGCACTGCTCGTGCCCATAAACCACACCCTCGCTGACAAAATAAATATGACAACGAGGGGCGTTGTTTCAAGCAGGGCGGATGCACAGGCGCAGCCAGCTAACCATGATGACAAAAGACGGGAAACGCTACCAAGGGGGGTGCTGCGTATCATTACAAAGGAAAGTCACACCTCAGGGACAGTGGAATGGTCTCAATGAGACACATTTTGTACGTGTTGAGTTCCACGTGGGCAAGGAGAAAAAGTCAGCCACCTTGTACAAATGCAGCAGTACTGCTGTACTAGGTGGCTGTTATACATAGAAACACCTGGGGGGGTGGGGCCAGGTTCCCTTTTAATTTCAGTTCCTGTGCCTGCATGGCGTTTGCAGGTCACGTTGCCGGCTACACAGCAGGGGAACAGCTGGCGTTGCTGAACCCCACTAACACATTGGCTGGTGTTTTTCTCTGTGCAGCTAGCACTTCCGGGCAAAAACTAGCGGTGTTTGAGCCCAGGGTCAGCAGGAGGAGGAGAGGAGCAGAGTGTAGGCCGAAGCCTGCACTAGTGGCAGCTTTTGTTCTGTTGTGCCAGCGTGGCTTGTGCTGGACACGTTGCCGACTACACAGCAGGGGAACAGCTGGCGGTGCTGAACCCCACTGACACATCACCTAGTGTTTTTTCTGTGTAGACAACACTTCCAGGTGGCAACTGACAGTGTTGAAACCCAGGGAATCAAAGAGGAGCAGAGTGTAGGCCGAAGCCTGCAGTGGAGCAAGTTGAAAGGGAACCTTTAACCCCCCCCCCACAGGCATTTGTTGCTGAAAGAGCCATCTTGTACAGCAGTAATACTGCACATGGAAAATGGTTGTTCCGAAAATTATGCTCCTTGCAAACGCTGAAGTACACACTCATATAATGTGTCCCCTCACACCGTCAAACCATCCCGGAAGTGGGACTTTCCTTTGTAATGTGACACAGCACAGCCGTCATTCCAACCCCCTTGGTGCCGGGCGCCACCTCCTCAACGTTGTTTGGTTCTGTCACGGAGCCCGCGCTGTAATGTTATCCCTTGGCCATGCACAGTTAGCGGTGCCCGTCTTCTGACATCATGTAGGTGTCAGGCTGGCAGTGCCTGTGCGTCCAAGCTGCCCGAGATCCAACCTTGCAGTGTCATCTAATGTAGTCCCACTGCGGGCCAGGGATCCATGGGCATGCGCAGTGCATATCATCGCCTCTCACTCACCTCCTTCCTGCTTCTTCAGACTGTGCGGCGTCACGGCCGTGGCATGCTATTAGGGATCAGCTGACGCCGCCTAGTCTGAAGAAGCGTGAAGAAGGGGAGTGAGAGGCTAGTATATGCACTGCGCATGGCCATGGATACCAGGCCCACTGTGGGATCACATTAGACGACACTGCGAGGTGTGATTTCGGGCAGCGTGGACGCACAGGCGCAGCCAGGACGACAACAAATGATGTCAGAGGACGGGCAGCGCAAACTGTGCATGGCCAAGGGATAACATAACAGCGCAGGGTCCATGACGGAATCAAACAACGCTAAGGAGGCAGCGCACGGTGCCAAGGGGGTAGCAATGACGGCTGTGCTGCGTCACATTACAAAGGAAAGTCCCACCTCCGGGACGGTTGGACGGTGTGAGGGGACACATTACATGAGTGTGTAGTTCAGCGTTTGCAAGGAGCATAATTTCAAGAGCGACCTTTCCCTTGTGCAGTATTAGTGCTGCACATGGTGGCTCTTTCAGTAACAAACGCCTGGGGGGGGGGGACAGGTCCCCTTACATTTTAGTTGTGCCAGCGTGGCGGTCGCATGACACGTTGCCGGATACACAGCTGGGGATCAGCTGACGTTACTGAACCCCAATAACAGAGGAGCGACTGTTGACTGTGCACACAGCACTTCCAGGCACCAACTGGCGGTGTTAGAGCCCAGGGACAGCAGGAGGAGCAGATTGGAGGTATTGCCGCACACACAGCTGGGGATCAGCTGACGTTACTGAACCCCAATAACAGAGGAGCGACTGTTGACTGTGCACACAGCACTTCCAGGCACCAACTGGCGGTGTTAGAGCCCAGGGACAGCAGGAGGAGCAGATTGGAGGTATTGCCGCACACACAGCTGGGGATCAGCTGACGTTACTGAACCCCAATAACAGAGGAGCGACTGTTGACTGTGCACACAGCACTTCCAGGCACCAACTGGCGGTGTTAGAGCCCAGGGACAGCAGGAGGAGCAGAGGAACAGAGTGTAGGCCGAAGCCTGATTGGAGCAAGTTGAAAGGGAACCTTTAACCCCCCCCCAAGACGTTTGTAGCTGAAAGAGCCATGTTGTGCAGCACTAAGGATGCAAAAGGAAAAGGTTGCTCTTTTAATTATGCTCCTTGCAAACACCGAAGTAAACACTAAAAATGTGTCCCTTTATACCGTTAAACCGTTCCGGAGGTGCGAATTTCCTTCGTAATGGGACACAGCACAGCTGTCATTCCTATCCCCTTGATGCCGTGCGCTGCCTCCTCAGCGTTGTTTTAAGCTGTCACGGAGCCTGCGCTGTTCTGTTATCCCTTGGCCATGCCCAATTAGCGCTGCCTGTCTTCTGACATAATTTGGTGTCAGGCTGTCAGTGCCTGTGCGTCCACGCTGCTCCAGATCCCACCTCGCAGTCTCATCTAACGTAATCCCACTGCGGGCCTTGGAACCATGGGCATACACAGTGCATAACCTCGACTCTCACTCCCCTCCTTCCCTCTTCTTCAGACTGTGCGGTGTCATGGCCGTGGCATGCTAGGGATCAGCTGACGGCGCACAGTCTAAAGAAGGCGGAGGGAAATGAGCGAGAGCCCGAGGGGAAGATATGCACTGCGCATGCCCATGGATCCCAGGCCCGCAGTGTGACTCAATCAGAAGACACTGCGAGGCGGGATCTCGGGCACCGCGGCCGCACAGGCGCAGCCAGCCTGACACCAAATTATGTCAGAAGACAGGCAGCGCAAATAGGGCATGCCCAAGGGATAACAGAACAGCGCAGGCTCCGTGACAGCTTAAAACAACGCTGAGGAGGCAGCGCATGGCACCAAGGGGGTAGGAATGACGGCTGTGCTGCGTCACATTACGAAGGAAAGTCCCAGCTCCGGGACGGTATAACGGTATCAGTGAACACATTTTATAAGTGTTAAGTTCTGCGTGTGCAAAGAGCTAAAAAAAAAGAGCTACCTTTTCCTTGTGCAGCATTACTGCTGCACAAGATGGCTCTTTCAGTAACAAACGACGGGGGGGGGGGGGGGGACAGGTTCCCTTACATTTAGGTTGTTGTGCCAGCGTGGCGGTCGCAGGACACATTGCCGGCTACACAGCTGGGGATCAGCTGACGTTACTGAAACCCAATAACACTGGGTCGTATGTTTTTACTGTGCAGCCTGCACTTCTGAGCCGCAACTGGCGGTGTTGGAGCCCAGGAATAGCAGTTCAGGTGGTAGAAAGATGAACACAGCAGGAGACCTGGATGACACCCAATTACTTAATCAGGCAGAGGAGTGGCAAATTCCTGCGAGATCCAGGCCTGGTTCATTTTCAGGAAAGTAAGCCGGTCAACGTTATCGGAGGATAGTCGCATGCGACGGTCTGTTAGTACACCACCTGCGGCACTAAAGACACGTTCCGATAAGACACTAGCCGCAGGGCAAGCCAGCACCTCCAATGCATACTGGCTTAGCTCTGGCCATGTATCCAGCTTAGAGACCCAAAACTTGAACGGGGAAGAGCCGTCTGGGAGTACAGTAAGAGGGCAAGCCATGTAGTCTGTCACCATCTGACGGAACCGTTGCCTCCTGCTGACTGGAGCCGCCGGTGATGGTGTAGACATTTGGGGCGGGCACACAAAAGTGTGCCAGAGTTGTGCCATACTGGGCTTGCCTTGGGCAGAGGCACTGCTTCTGCTCCCTCTTTGGGCAGAGCCTCCCCCACTGCCTCGACGCACTGAGCTGCTTTGTAAAGCACTAGCAGCACTCCTCTCAGTTGGACAGGAGAAGATGATGGAATTCACCAGTGTGTCGTGGTACTCCCGCAATTTACGCTCCCGGGTCAACGCAGGGATGAGGTTTTGGACGTTGTCCCGGTAGCGAGGATCGAGGAGGGTGAACACCCAATAATCAGGCATGTTGAGAATGTGGTCGATGCGGCGGTCGTTTCTCAGGCACTGCAGCATGAAATCCACCATGTGCTGCAGAGTGCCAACTGGCCCAGAAACGCTGTCCCCTGCTTGAGACATGATCTCTGCCCGCTCGTCATCACCCCACCCTCGCTGTACACACTGACCACTGGACAATTGTGTCGCTCCCTCCTCTGGACGGAGCTCTTCCTCCTCCATTGACTCCTCCTCATCCTCCTCACAAATTGGCCCCTGCGTACCCCTTTGTGAGGAACCACGTGGCGCTGACTCTCCAGAAGCTGATGGAAAAGGTGACTCCTCATCCTCCACCTCTTCCACCACATCATCCCTTAACCCTTGCAAAGTTTGCTGAAGCAGGCAGATAAGGGGGACAGTCATGCTGACTAGTGCATCATCTGCACTTGCCATCCGCGTGGAATAATCAAAAGGACACAAAACCTGGCAGACGTCCTTCATAGTGGCCCACTCTGTGGTTGTGAAGTCTGATCGGCGCTGACTGCGACTTCTTTGCGCCTGATGCAGCTGGTACTCCATAACTGCTTGCTGCTGCTCACACAACCGCTCCAAGATATGTAACGTGGAATTCCACCGGGTAGGTAGGTCACATATGATGCGGTGTTCCGGAAGGCGGAATCGGCGCTGCAGAGCAGCAATGCGGGATCTGGCCAAGCTGGAACGCCGCAAGTGAGCACACTCTAGGCGGACCTTGTGCAGCAGGGCATCAAGATCCGGATAGTCCCTCAGAAAACTCTGCACAACCAAATTGAGCACATGTGCCAGACATGGGATGTGAGTGAGGTTGCCAAGGGCCAAAGCTGCCACCAGATTTCGGCCATTGTCACACACTACCATGCCTGGCTGGAGATTCGCTGGCAGTAACCACACATCGCTCTCCTGCTTTATGGCATTCCAGAGCTCCTGCGCTGTGTAGCTTCGATGCCCCAATGAAACTAGTTTCAAGACGGCCTGCTGACGTTTGGCCACGGCTGTGCTCATGTCGGTCATAGGTAAACGTTCACGGGTCCATGTGGGGGTGGACTGTGACGGATCCTGCAGAGAGGAATCAGAGGAACTGGTGTAAGAGGAGGAGTCGATGCGTACAGACTGGATTCCTGCAATCCTTGGAGTGGGCAGGACACGTCCTGCGCCACTAGCACGATCTGTACCTGGCTCAACAACATTAACCCAATGGGCAGTGAGGGAAACATATCGCCCCTGTCCATGCTGACTGGTCCACGCATCGGTGGTGAGGTGGACCTTGCTACTGACGGCGTTCAGTAGCGCATGTTTTATGTTTGCCTCAACATGCCTGTGCAGGGCAGGGACAGCCTTCCTGCTGAAGTAAAAGCGGCTGGGCACCTTGTACTGTGGGACTGCCAATGCCATCAAGTCACGGAAGCTGTCAGTCTCCACCAGCCTGAACGAGAGCATTTCCAGGGACAACAGTTTGGCAATGCCTGCATTCAGAGCCTGTGCTCGGGGGTGGTTGGCCGAGAATGCCCGCCTTTTCTCCCATGCCTGTACTACCGATGGCTGTAGAGTAGACTGGGAGTGTGAGGATGACTGGGAAGGTGGTGCTGTGGGTGGAATTACACAAGGTCTCTGGGAGGAAGCCAAACCAGCTGTGCGTGAGCTGGAGGAAGAGGCAACACGAGCTGAAGAGGTGGTAGCTGCCGCTGTTGGTTGGCCTACATCTTCAGTGTGTTTCTGTAACTCCACCGCGTGCCTGGTCCGCACATGTTTCCACATATTTGTGGTATTGAGGTTGCTGACATTTTTCCCTCTTTTTACTTTATGATGACACAGCTTGCATTTGACAAAACAAATGTCATCTGCAACTGTGTCAAAAAAGGACCAGGCACTGCAAGTCTTGGGAGCGCCCTTTTTGGCTTTGGAAAGAGACAGGCTCCTAACGGGTGCCAAAGTGGAGGCTACAGGCTCCGCAGTCTTCCCCCTCCCTCTCCCTCTTTGGCCCGTAAGAGGAAGCTCTTCCTCTGAGCTGCTCCCACCACCTTCCTGTTCCTCACGCCACGATGGGTCAAGGACCTTATCATCTCCACTACCCTCTGCCACCAACTGCTCCTCCTGGGTAGTCTCAGCAGCACAGTACGCACGAGAAAGCGGCACCTGAGTTTCATCATCAGATGCGTACTGCGCTGTGGTCACCGGAGGCACTGGCCCACCTGCCTCTTCAGAGTCAGAGAGAAAAAGGTGTTGGGCATCACTGCACACTGCCTCTTCTTCCATTTCTCCAATGCTGCTTGGCTGGCCCCCTGTTTCCAAGCCAAGAGATTCAGAGAACAGAAGTAGAGACGGCTCCTGTCCTGGGCTCTCTGACTGCCTGGCCAATTTGGCAGGTGGTGAAGAGACAGATGGCTGCTCTCCAGTGCTCTGTGCCTGAGAGGATATGGCACTAACTGAAGTCGATGCCGAGGCGTTAGCTGCCATCCACCCGACAACGGCTTCAATTTGGTCTTCACGCAGCAGCGGTGCACGGCGCTCTCCGACAAAGCTGCGCATGAAGGACTGTTCCCTGCTGAAACTGAGTGACGACGAGTCACCGGCGCCCGCAGCAGGCACAGAATCACCACGTCCTCTCCCTGCTCCTCTCCCTGCTCCGCGCCCACGCCCACGTGCCTTACTCCCTGCCCTCTTCATCTTGGTTGACAGATAAAGATAAGCAGAAAAGTACTAAGGCCTTAGTGTGCTTATTCCTGTAATGCTCCTCCTAACAGGTGTAAGAAACACTAATGTTGTAAATTGTGGACTAAACTTTATTATTTTTCAAATGTGGCCTACACAAGTGTTAAGTTGTGTTTGGTGAACTTAACTTTTTTTTTGGTGCAGATCGGGCTACAGAGCTAGTTTAAATCACACGGAGACCGTGCAGACAGCCGTAAACGGCGCTGCAAGGCCAAAAAACCCTCCTCTAGGTTATCCTATATAGTGTTTTTCCACTATTTAGCTGGATACAAGTGGAAAGACACTAATAGGAATTTTTTTTTTTCAAATTTTAAACTGGCTGCACTATTTGAAAAAAAGGAAATTGTTTTTCAAGGAATGAGGCAGTAACGCACCCTGAGCTGAATCCAACCGGCTATGGCTGCACACAGACTACAGGGCGAGCTGCGCTCACACAGAGACCGTGCAGACAGCCGTAAACGGCGCTACAAGGCCCCAAAAAAACCCTCTAGGTTATCCTATGTAGTGTTTTTCCACAATTGAGCTGGAGACTGGTGGAAAGACACTAATAGGAATTTTTTTTTTTTCAAATTTTAAACAGGCTGCACTATTTCAAAAAAAGGAAAATTTTTCTCAAGGTATGAGCCAGTAACGAACCCTGAGCTGAATCCAACCGGCTATGGCTGCACACAGACTACAGGGCGAGCTGGGCTCACACGGAGACCGTGCAGACAGCCGTAAACGGCGCTGCAAGGCCAAAAAATCCTCCTCTAGGTTATCCTATATAGTGTTTTTCCACTATTTAGCTGGATACGAGTGGAAAGACACTAATAGGAATTTTTTTTTTTCAAATTTTAAACAGGCTGCACTATTTGAAAAAAAGGAAAATTTTTCTCAAGGTATGAGCCAGTAACGAACCCTGAGCTGAATCCAACCGGCTATGGCTGCACACAGACTACAGGGCGAGCTGGGCTCACACGGAGACCGTGCAGACAGCCGTAAACGGCGCTGCAAGGCCCAAAAACCCCCCTCTAGGTTATCCTATGTAGTGTTTTTCCACAATAGAGCTGGAGACTGGTGGAAAAACACTAATAGGAAATTTGAGAAAAAATGTGCAGCAGGCTGCACTAAGAGCAAAAAAGAACAACTGTGTGAGGCAGTGTGAACCCCCCCTGAGCTGAATACAACCGGGTATATGGCTGCACACAGACTACAGAGTGAGCTGCACACACACACACACACACACAGAGACCTTGCAGAACGCTGTTAAAACAGCGCTGCAAGGCAAGAGCAAGGTGAACAGTGAAGAACACACAGCGTTTTGCTAAATTAGCCTTTGGAAAGGAAAATAAAGCAATTAGCAAGCTCAACTGGCCCTCAGTTAGAACACAGCGTCCTGTCCCTAACTGAAATCACAGCAGAGTGAGCGCAAAATGGCGGCAGCGCTTTTTTATAGTGCAGAGTGACATCATTTCAGCAGCCAATCCCAGCCTTGCCAGTACTTACATGCCCACCATGCTAAACAGGATGTGCCCACACTTTCATTCATTCCTCATTGGCTGCTGCGTTCAATTTGAATTCTGGGAACTTCCGATTCCGGTATCCGATACGCGGGAAGTATCGGAATTCAGTATCGGAATTCCGATACCGCAAATATCGGCCGATACCCGATACTTGCGGTATCGGAATGCTCAACACTAGCTAGTTCTGATGAAAAATACTAGATTTGGCTGACTTTCATCTAATGTGTATGAAAGCCTTTAAAGTTTTTATTTTTGAATTGGCAGTGGTACTTTTTTTATGAAAAATATTACAATTTGTGTGAATTTGTCAGCTGTTATTTATATCTATCTTGTCTTCGCTTTAAAAAGAAGACATTATGCTAATGTGAATAAAACCCAAATTATTAAGTAATTTCTAGATTACATTCATTTAGCTTATCATTTTTCTGCCTTTATCCTAGATATTTTCTGTATCTTAGATATCAATTTTGAACCCAATTTCATGTAGACAAAATATAAATTAACAGAGCTAATCAACAGCATGTTTGGCTGTTCATGTAATAACTTTCATTGCTGCTTACACATTAGGAAATGTACCTATAGGTTAAATAAACTGTACATGGTAAATGTCACAGCGTTGGTCTTTACCTTGCCATTACAGTTGTCATATGTTGTAGGCATTTTGTAAGGTAGAAACATCTCTTACATCTCTGAAAGACTTATCACTGAACCTATTATTTGGTGCTAGCACAATAACTTAATGGGATTTATTGCATGATTCTTTCTTCTTTTTTGACAATGGAAAGGATCAGATAAAGGGCAAAAGGGATTGAGAAAACGCCAGTCTATAGAGGCTAGGAAAGTAAGCTGATGAAAAATAAGGCATGATGAGTGCCAAAAGGACTGACTCTCAAAGTCCATTACCTTGTAACAAGATGGTTCTAGCCATGATTCCCATTCAAGTCATTGGCAGCTACATCTCAACATATTGAAAGGTAGGAAACCTTTACGAATCTTGCCTCCTTTCCTAGAGTAATGTAATAAATGTAAAATGTGTTACTACACTAGTAGTTGTAGCATCAAAGAGTTTCTGGAGAGAAGGGCATATACTAGTAAAGAGTATCCATAAAGTCATAGGATGAGGCATATATTTTTACACTTTTAAAAAGTTCAAAGAACCATTAAAATGAGCTCATAAAATAAGCGGAGTAGGTGAACAAACATTTAAGAAAAACTGGAATGTCTCAGAAGGTCCTAGATTTGTCATTGGATGTGCTCAGGAAAAAACAAGTAGTGAACAAAGAAAACACGTATGGTGAAAAATTAAGTACAAAAAAAGCCATGGTTAGTATAGAGTTTAGCTAATACTTACATTCTATAAAGTTTTTTTGTAATTAAATTTAATATTGGCTTATTTATTCCTTTATGAGTATTCAATTAAGTGATGACTCTCACTTTCCTAAGAACTTTGTTTAAGAAGACTTTGACCAATGAGAAAGGTCACGCTCACTAACATTATTCTGATAGACAAGTCACAGACCACATCTAGTAGATTGTTTAAAGATCTAATTTACATGGACTATGTTTTTTAACCAACAATCTATTTTACTTATCCTTGAACCAGCAAAGACCATTTTTTTTCTATGATTATTACTGATTAAGATCGCTAACAGCATTAGAAGTGTAAACTGTGATATTGTAGTGTATTGTGAATATGATGAGCTACTATGAGTTAGGTATTAGAGATAAAGTAACATGGCAGAAATCAGGGCTTTCATTGGGAATCTTCCAGTCATGCCACGACCTGTGATTGGGTTGTGTGTGGGAGGTGAACAAGGAAAGGGCATTGGAATCGACCTCTAAATTCCTAACCTCTTAAATATCATTGTCATAGACAATGGCATCAAAGTGGTTAATCTATTGTGATTAGTGCTACCTCTGATCACAGCAGTTACTCTCGGGTCTCGGCAGTTTAACACAGCTGTGGCCCACGCTTGCAAAAATATTAATTCTTATTCCTCCATCATATTGGTGAATCTTCTGGCATTGGCATACATGCACTTTATGTATTTTTCTGTATTACTATTCCTTCTTAGTGTATATATGTAATGTATGATTTCCAGAACAAACTTGTCCTTTCTACTAAGGAAAATACATCTAGGGGCTATTCCTACAGGTATGTATCCAGCAAATATTATAATATAATAATAATAATATTGTTATTCTATGGTGCCAACCTATTGTACAGCTCTTCATAAATCAGAGTGTTCATGTATGGACTGTGTAAGACATTATGGTGTAACACATCATTCAACAATTATCAATAAGAGTGAGGGCCCTGCTCTCAAAGTTTAGGGTTTGCTCACACTGGCGAGTATCCAGCTTATAACTCGGACGAGTGCTATCCGATGTTTCATCTATGTTATACTATGGATCAATGGCAACTAGCAATTTTTTTTCCCATGCTGTGTCGGCATGAGAAAAAAATTGCTGCATGCTGTCATTGGTTGAGAACTCTGGGTAGATATGGAGGGACATTATGCCCCTGATATGACTGGATCTGATTCATAACTGAACATTTAATCTAAATCCATTATATATTTTTTGCATACTCTGTTTTATATTAAGTATGCTCTCCTGCTGAAAGCATTGGAGGGGAAATGCATTGAGCTACATGCATACTTCGCTTTATGAAATAGATCCTATGTCAATTGACTATTGATGTGTGCTATATGCACACTCTATGTTATGAACTGGCACTAATGTGCCTGGGTTACGATAACAGTGGGTTATTGGTGTGATAACAATATATGAGCTACACATGTAATCAAAATTGTTGGTACCCCTCGTTTAATGACAGAAAAACCCACAATGGTCACAAAAATAACTTGAATCTGACAAAAGTAATAATAAATAAAAGATCTATGAAAATGAACAAATGAAAGTCAGACATTGTTTTTCAACCATGCTTCCACATAATTAAAAAAAAAACCTCATGAAATAGGCCTGGACAGAAATGATGGTACCCCTGAAAATAATGTGACAAAAGGGACATGTTAAATCATGGTGTGTCCACTAACTAGCATCACAGGTTTCTACAATCTTGGAGTCAGTGAGTGGGCCTGTATATAGGGCTACAGATACTCACTGTGCTGTTTGGTGACATGGTGTGTATCACACTCAACATGGACCTGAGGAAGCAAAGGAAAGAGTTGTCTCAGGAGATTAGAAAGAAAATGATAGACAAACATGTTAAAAGTAAAAGTTATTAGACCATCTCCAAGCAGTTTGATGCTCCTGTGACTAAAGCTGCATGTATTATTCAGAAACCTCTCTGGACATGGCTGGAGGAGGAAAATTGATGACAAGTCAAAGAGACGGATAATACGAAAGGCAACAAAAGAGCCCAGAAAAACTTCTAGGCAGATTGAAGGTGAACATCCATCTCAAGGAACATTAGTGTCAGATCGCACCATCCGTTGTTGTATGAGTCAAAGTGGACTTCATGGGAGACGACCAAGGAGGACACCATTGTTGAAAAAAAATCATAAAAAAGCCAGACTGGAATTTGCCAAACTACATGTTGACAAGCCACAAAGCTTCTTGAAGAATGTCCTATGGACAGATGAGACAAAAATCGAATGTTTTGGCAAGGCACATCAGCACTATGTTCACAGATGGAAAAACGACGCATATCAAGAAAAGAACACAGTCCCTACTGTAAAACATGGAGGAGGCTCTATTATGTTCTGGAGCTGCTTTGCTTCATCTGGCACAGGGTGTCTAGAATCTGTACAGGCTACAATGAAATCTTAAGACTATAGAGGGATTCTAGAGATAAATATGCTGCCCAGTGTCAGAAACTTGATTCCAGCTCACCCAGTGCTCTATGCTCAACCACCTGAGGCTCAGACACTGGCCTCGCCCTGGCCTCACATCAAGGAAAATAGACACTCATGAGTAAGACTGCCAAGTGCAGTCAAAAATAGTTGACTGGGTCATGTCGTCCATGTAAATTGTTTCTATTTTCCCAGTGTAAGAAAGCTTGGTCTCAGTCACAAGTCATGGGTCTTGCAACAGGATAATGATCCAAAACACACAGATAAAAACACCCATGAATGGCTAAGGCTGGGTTCACACTGCATTAGTATGACCCGTTTAACAGACTACGTTACACCACGGCATAACGTGGTGTAACGTAGTCCGTTAACGCCACCATTACTTTCAATGGCGGACGCATCGCTAGCGCATGCCCACAATGGGCGTGCGCTAGAGATGTGCCGTCATTGAGTGACGGACCCGAGATGTGGGCTGCAGCGTTTCCGGGTCCGTCACTGCTAGCACACTGCTATCGCAGATGGAGCTAGCAGATGCTCCATCTGCGCTATCGCAGTGAAAACGTCGGTACTTGCGCTAGTTCAGTCCATTTAACGGATATGTTGAACGGACTGCACAACGCAAGTGTGAACTTAGCCTAAAAAGAAAACATTGGATTATTCTAAAGTGGCCTTCTATGAGCCCTGGCCTAAATCCTATTGAGCTGCATCTTTGGAAAGAGCTGAAAAATGCAGCCTGGAAAAGACAACCTTCAAACATGAGACAACTGGAGCAGTTTGCTCTTGAGAGGTGGGCAAAATACATGTCGAGAGGTGCAGAAGTCTCATTGACAGTTACAGGAATCGTTTGATTGCTGTGATTGCCTCAAATGGCTGTGCAACAAATATTAAGTTAAGGGTACCATCATTTCTGTCCAGGCCTATTTCAAGAGTTGTTTTTTTTAATTCTGTGGAAGCATGGTTGAAAAGCAATGTCTGACTTTAATTTTTTCATTTTCATAGATTTTTTTTATTTATTACTACTTTTGTCAGATTCAAATTATTTCTTTGACCCTTGTGGGTTTTTCTGTCATTAAATGAGGGGTACCAACAATTTTGACCATGTGTGTAAGAGGAACTCAGATACACCCTGTATTGTAAAGGAGGGCCTCATACACATTCAGTTGAAATTGTCATGTAGTGGTACTCATAGATTCATACAGGCTATGCATTTAGTGCAAAGCCTGCCAAAAATTACAAGCAGGGTCATCCATACACCCTTAATAGCACCAAATGGAGTGCTTCATACAAATTTAAGAAAGTGTAGTTGTGGCACTTCTACTCTCATAAAGGCTTTGCACACAGTGCAAAGCCAAGAAACAATTATAAGGAGGGTCATCCAGTTATCCGTAGACCCTTGAAGGCAACACATGGTAGGCTTCATTAAAATATTTTGAAAGTGTAGCTCGTTTTCTCATACACTCATAAAGACTTTGCACAAATTGCAAAGCCAGGAAAAAATTATAAGGAGGGAGATACAATCATCCATAGATCCTTGAAGTCAACAACTGGGGGACTCGCTCATACATTTTGAAAGTGTAGTTGCTGTACTCCTACATTAATAAAATAAATAATAATAAAACCTGCGGATCTCAATAAAATATTAAAGATTAACATCTCTTTACAGTATGTGCTGCTGTCATCTGGTAGAGGCTATTTAAAGCTCTGGTCATTTTTATCAGAGTGAACCTGTCTACATTTTCTATTGACAGGTGAAAGCACCCGTCTGTTTTGACTCCCCTGAAGCACTAAAAGTCAACTCAGACAAAATGCTAGCGTCAGGGCAGCACAACACTTCCAAGGCATACAGGGACAGCTCATGCCAGGTGTCCAGCTTTGAGACCCAATAGCTGAAAGTTGAAGAGGAATTGGGGGTATGCTGCTTTTTTCAGCCAGGTATTGCTTGATTATCTTTAAAAACTTTTCTATCGATGTCAAAAATATCCAGTCATCAGGGCCTGGATGCTGGGATGGTGTTATAAATTTAGCCCAGGCCTGACAGTGTACCCTTGCCTCTGCTGTAACAGGTGTGTGTCTCCCTCACCTATCCTCCTTGGTTAGGCAAGAAAGCTTGCCCCCTGCCGCTAGCATTGTCTGATGGAAATTTTTTGAACATATTTTTCTCAATGTCCTTCTGGTACAGCACCATTTTAGTAGACCTTGCTGCTTCAGGAAGGAGGGATGAAAGGTTCTCTTTGAAGCATGGGTCTAGGAGGGTGAACAATCATTCCTTTTTTTGTTCAATATAAATGTAATACAAGGGTCATGGGAAAGGCAGCAGTACATAAAGTCAGACATATGTGCCAAGCTCACTAGAGCCAACACTTCCCTGTCTTCATCATGATGACTACTCTCCATATCCTTCTCCTCCTCTTTCTCTATCTCTTCCTTCTCATTTCCCTCCTCAGCAAATCCACACAGGAGAGACTGGACTTGTGTGGGTATTAGCCTCTGTTGCGCTAGCAACCAGCTCCTGTTCCTCCTCCTCAGCCTCCACCTCCTCATTGCTACCCAATCCACACTGAGTAGATGAGATGGGCCAGGTCTAGTAATAATAATAATAATTTTATTTCTGTAGCGCTAACATATTCCGCAGCACTTTACCCAGGGCTGGGTATTATTTCCCTATCTTATGTCTTTGTCTACTTTGTCCGAGTGCTCAGCTTCAGCTTTAATTGTGAGCAAAGACTAAGTATGCACTGAAGTGGGATTTTTGCTCACCATCTTTGTGGAGTCCTCAAAGTCTTGAAGAAACTAGCAAATGTCAGAGATCAATGCCCATTCTTCAGTTTCTATGTGCGAAGGCTAAACAGAATACCGATGGGCGTGTTAGAGCTGGTATTTCTCACCTGGCCTCTGTTGCTCACAAAGCCTTGCCAGTATGTACAGTTTGGACTTCCAGTGCTTGGTCACGACACACACCATTCAGTGAGCTGGCACTTGCATGCACTGCTTCAGCACTGCCAGCCGATCTGCAGAAATGGTTGCTGATGTGGCTTACCTTGACCAGGCCAATCTGGGTAGGCTTTCAAGAACTGCTGAACCACCAACTTTAGCATGTATGACAAAGCATTGTATGTGTGTGAGCTTGCCAAGCTTCACAGGTGCCACCAGGTTGCAGCCATTATCACACATGATCATGCCTAGTTGTAAGTTCAGTGGCTAGAGCCACAGATACAGTATGTCTAGTATGTTATCCCTTTCCAGAACTCTGCAGCGGTGGGCAATTTATCTCCTAGACAAATTAGTTTCAGCAGAGCCTGTTGCTGCTTCACTGAGGTAGTATTGCAGAGCTTCCAGCTTCTGGCTGATGTGGAAGAAGTGCTCTGAGATAGCACATTGGAGATAGTGGAAGAGGAGCAGGAAGGGTGGCAGGAACTGGTATAAGAGGTGGAGGAAACTCTGATAGGTCCAGCAATCTTCAGCATCGATAAAACATGTGTTGCCCAGGGTGGGACTCTTCCCCAGCCTTCGTAATGTTCACCCAGTGTGCCGTCAGGGAAATGTACTGTCCCTGGCCACAAGCGCTTGTCCACCTTTTGGTCGTTAAGTGTACAATCCCAGAAACTTCTTTGGTACAGGCACTGGTGAAGTTCCTGGACCTTGGACCAGTGACAGAACAAGGCGGAAACACCACACTGGTAGAAATAGTAACAGCTTAGTATCGAGTACCACTACCGAGGGACGACTGCCTCTATGAGTTTGAGGAAATCCTCAATTTCTACAAGCCTAAAATGGCAATATTTCCATGGCAAGTAACTTGGAAATGTGCTCATTTAGCATTTGGGCCTGTGGTTGGGTAGCTGGTAACTTTCTTTTGCTTTCTAAGGCCTGCGGTAGGGACGGCTAAATGCAGTGCTATGATGAGTTTTTGTAAATGCCTGATGATGGTGCCTCAGAATGTGCAAGGACAGGTGCTGGGTGGGAGGCATCTGTGCCAGTTTCATAGACAGGGGATTGGTTAGCATGCAGCACAGGGGAAAAGGCAGTGGTGTCACCTGCTGGCACCAATTGTAGATCCAGGCATTCAGCACACCGAGTTGGGTGCATAGATGACATGTGCCTGATCATGCTGGTGGTGGTCAGGCTCTTAATGGTCAGGCCCCTGCTGAACTTGGCATAGCTCAGGTTGCAAATTACATTTTTTTGTCTCAGAATTCTCTTTGAAATCTTTCCAGACTGGGGAACACCTGCTGTGCAGAACAGTTGCCCACCTTCTCTGGTCACCCCACTGCCTCTTCCTGCATGTTTCGGTGCTGCCGATCCTTCCTCCTCAGTGCTGCTGGCTTTGATCTTCATGCTAGCTTCCCAGGTTGTTTTGGTGATTTCGTCATCCAACACTTCATATTCCACCACCACACCCTAGTCCTCCTGGCTTGGTGACTTAACAGCAACCTGACCTATTGGCAACTGTGTCTCATCATCATCTACATCCCTACACAAAATTTACCGTTCTCCACCATCATCTTCTCATAACATTGCAAAAGCATTTGATACTGTTCTACATAACAGCCTTACACTGAAGGAACAAAAGCAAGGACTGAGGGAAAATATATCCACCTATTTCCCTCTTATTTCTCAGCCTCTCCCCTCTGTCAATCCTTGCACTGGCTCCCCATTACCCAAAGACTACAGCTCAAAACCATAACCATGGCATACAAATCCATCCACAACCTGGGTCATCCATACATCTGTGACCTTGTCTCCCTGTACTTACCTGCACGCAACCTCCGATCCTCACAAAATCTCCTTCACTACTCCCCTCTTATCATCTCTTCCCACAATTGCACACAAGAATTCTCCCTCATATCACCCCTACTCCGGAACTCTTTACCACAACTTATCAGACTCTAGCCTACCATGGAAACCTTCAAAAAGAACCTGAAGACCTACCTCTTCCGACAAGTCTACAACCTGCAGTAACCACCGATCCACCAAACCACTGTAAGGCCAGCCCTGCCCTTGTCTATTGTATCCTCACCCATCCCTTGTATATTGTGAGCCTTCATGGGCAGGGTCCTCTCTCCTCCTGTACCAGTCGTGGCTTGTATTGTTTAAGATTACTGTACTTGTTTTTATTATGTATACCCCTCCTCACATGTAAAACGCCATGGAATAAATGGTGCTATAATAATAAGTAGTAATAATAAGAATAATAATATGCAGATGGGTAAGGAATTGACTATATGACAGGAAACAAAGAGTCGTCATAAATGGTACGTTCTCTAAATGGGATATAGTCAGCAGTGGGGTACCACAGGGATCTGTGCTAGGGCATATTCTTTATAACCTCTTTATTAATGACCCTGTGGATGGGATTGAGAGTATAGTGTCAGTCTTTGCTGATGACACCGAACTATGTAGGATATTAAAATCTGACCTTGACATTACAATATTGCAAAACGATCTGAATAATATGACTGAATGAGCAAACACTTGGCAAATGAAGTTTAATGTAGATAAATGTAAAGTAATGCACCCAGGACGGATTAATCCTATTGCTGCATTTACATTAAATGGGAGTATACTCGGGACTACAGAACAAGAGAAGGACTTTGGTATTCTAGTTACAAGTAAGCTTAGCAGCAGTACTCAATGTCAAGCAGTAGCCGCAAGAGCAAACAAGATTTTAAGATGATGTATTACAAGAGAAAATCCTGTGATCCCAACGTATTACTAATCCTTTATAATTGACTGGTGAGGCCACATCTAGAATATGGGATCCAGCTTTGGACTCTACATTTTAAAAAGGATATTCAAAAGTTAGATTCAGTTTAAAGATGGGCAACTAGATTACTACAAGAGATGGAAAGATTCTCATATGATGAAAGGTTGGAAAAGTTGGGCTTGTTTAGATTAGAAAAGAGACGCCTCAGAGGGTATCTTATTTACATGTATAAATACATGTGTGGTCAGTACAGAGGACTGGCACATGACTTATTCCTTCCGAAGACCATACTAAGGACTAGGGGGAACTCCTTATGGGTGGAAGAAATGCAATTTACGGCAGTTAAATAGGAAAAAGTTCTTAACAGGGCAGTCAGATTGTAACGGCAGACACTATAACAGCTTTTAAAAGAGGGCTGGACGATTTCCTTGATACTCGTAGCATGGCGGGATGTAGTTAAATTAGTGACACAATGTACAATTGATGGAGAAAGGTTGAACTTGATGGACCTAGATCTTTTTTTCAACTTATTTAACTATGTAACTGTGTGACCGAATGTGATGTTTTGTGCATCACTAAACAGCATTTCCTCTTGTCCTTCTTGCAGCATGCAGGGTGAGAGGCCACAAGAAATTATGTTGTAAAGAGCTCCTTGAAGTGTCCTAGTGTGAGATCACTGGTTTCCTGGGACTCAACATTGTGGTAGGAAGGAGGATCAGGGTGGGAATTAAGTGATCCAGACTATTGACTGGTGAGACTGGACTGTGTAGAAGACTGGGTAGTGCTGGCAAGCATGCTGAAAGCATTTTCTGCTATCCAACTGACCATATGTTCACACTGGTGTGGCTTGAGAAGTTGTGTCCTGGGCCTCCCTGCTAAGTGAGATGGGCGTTTTTCTCGTACTCCAACAACAATCATAGTCTCACCGGCCCCACGTCTTCGGAGTCTGTGTCTACCATCATCAGCACTTAAACTTCTCGGTCCCTTATTGCATGCATTATGCATTTTCTAATTGCTAGGTTTCTGGAAAGCAAGTTTATTTTTTAATAAAAAAAATAAATAAAATAGTCTCCTGCAGCAGGCAAAGCGTTGTTTTGGAGTTTAATACCACCATAATGTAACACAAAGCATGAAAATTTAAAAAAATCTATTTTTTTCCTCAAAAAATTCTTTTCATTACAATTTTTTTATTTTTACAAGGGTAACAGGAGAAAATGGACCCAAATAATTTGTTATTAATTTTCTCAAGAGGAATTCAATACCTGGTGGAAAACAACTGTTTGGGTGCACTGCAGGGCTCAGAAGGGAAGGAGTGACGATTTGGAGAGAAGACTTTGAGGGAAAGGTCTGTGCACACCATGCCATGTTTGGAGAGCCCACGATTAGTGATATGCGAATTTGTTCGGAAAATGATCACCAAACATAAATTTGGCACAAATATGGCACATTCGGATTCGTGATTGGAAACACGAGAAAAATTTTATAAAATCGTAAAAAATTAACATTCGGAAAAACATGCAGGAAAATATTTGCTTTGCAACAAAAGTATTTTTAGTACTTTAGCAATGATAATGGTGGTGTATCATGAGCGTTTGGCACGTGTTTGATGAGGGGAGGGGGTTTACAGATCTTAAAGGCGTGGCGTTCTTGTAAACAGTCATTTTTTCCCCCTAACTTTATGTTTGCACATTACGGCTAGCTAATCAGGGCACAGGAAACACCCACAATGCCCTGACACAATGGCTTTTGTCATTGGCTGCTGAAATCACATGTCCCTCTCCATATAAATGGTGGACATCTTGTTTTAGTGCCTCTGTAACAGCGCAGAGAGGCTGCTCCTGATGCTGGCACTGTTAGCAGCAAGATTTTAGCTAGTTAGCTAGGTGGTTGTATATCGGTTAGATAGTATAGCTAGCTAGTGTCCAACATGGTTGTAAAACTTACCTTGCAGCATTTTTTTTGCCATTACTAAGGTCCACAGACAAAGCCAGCAGGACACATGTCCTACAAGTGTAAGAAACAGGGACTCAGGTCCAGAAACCATAATCATACATTAGTCCTGTCCAAATTGCCAGAACTATTTGGAATTGTACCCTGAGATACTTCCTATTAGATAGCCAAAAACAAGAAAACGAAGTATAACACACGCCGTGTCAGCAGGGGTGTGTGTCAGCACTAATGGAGAAGGAGAAGGGTAAGACCTTACTATGAGAATAACTCTCTTTGCTGTATCGATGAGATAGCAGGTCACTGGACCGTGGGGATTTTTCCTGGACCTTTGCAGCATTAGGTCCCTCTAGTACCTTAGTGAGTATTGAGCATTGGCACTTTATGTTATTATAATGAATAACTACAGTGACTGATTATTTTTGTCAGAATTCTTATCCTCCTCCCCTTCATGATGTGATACTGAGTACTTTTGGTGCACCCTGTCCTAATATTCGAATATCTCTGTATGATAATATTACTATATTGTTGAATTATATTCTATTCTTTTTAGTGTGTTAATAAACTTATAACTTTTATTGATACTGTGATTTATTATACTTCGTTTTCTTGTGGTTGGATGTCCTACAAGTGTGTTGTGCACTGCTTCAATTGTGCTCCATGTATGAGTATAGCATTCTAAATAATATATTTTCACTAGCTAAATGTAAAACAGCCTGCTGTATCCCATCTTGTCATTTAGTGCTGTGGTGATATGAAACTGTCTGCAAACCTAAGGCACATTAAAAAAAATATAATTTTTCAGTTGCAAAAGGTTAGACAGTGGCCACAAAACATTCTTCTGTTCCAAGTGTCATACAGTAGATGACCTGACTTTAAAATAGTTTGTAGCATCTAGTGTGTTATAGAGGCCAGATCCAGAGGCAAAAAAAAAAAAAAAATTCTGTTCCTAGTGTCATACAGTAGGAGACCTTACTTTAAAATAGTTTTTAGCATCTAGTGTGTTATAGAGGCTTGATCCAGAGGCCACAAAAATTCTTCTGTTCGTAGTGCCATGCAGTAGGAGACCTGACCTTAAAATAGTTTGTAGCATCTAGTGTGATATAGAGGCCTGATCCAGAGGCAACAAAAATTGTTCTGTTTCTAGTGTCATACAGTAGGAGACCTGATTTTTAAATAGTTTGCTGCATCTAGTGTGTTATAGAGTTCTGATCCAGAGGCCACAAAAATTATTCTGTTCCAAGTGTCATACAGTATTGGACCTTACTTTAAAATAGTTTGTAGCATCTAGAATGTTACAGAAGCTTAATCCAGAGGCCACAAAAAAATTCTTCTGTTCCTAGTGTCATACAGTAGGGGACCTATAGTTTTTAGTATTTAGTGTGTTTCAGAGACTTGATCCGGAGGCCAAAAAAAAATCTTCTGTTCCTAGTGTCATACAGTAGGAGACCTGACTTTCAAATAGTTTGCAGCATCTAGTGTGTTATAGAAGCCTGATCCAGAGGCCACAAAATTTCTTGTGTTCCTAAAATTATACAGTAGGGGACATCTGACTTTCAAATGTTTGTTGCATATATTCTTTGTCATACAGGCCTCATCCACACTCAAACAATTCTTTCTCCTCTGACTAACACGATACAGCACGACCTATTTCACCTTGGAATTTACTGTCGCTGAAATTCAGCTGTTTGAAGAGGTGGTGCAGAGTTTAAAATCTATTTTTGCTAATACTGGATGATGGTGATGGTGTTAGGCTGGTTTCACACTTGCGTTTCAAAACGCATGCGTTTAAAAAATGCAAACGCATGGTGAAAAAACGCATGTAAACGCGTGCAAAATGCTGCATTTTTTTTACGCATGCGTTTTTGCATGTGGTGAAAAAAACGCAGCGTTTTGACGCGTTTACATGCGTTTTTTCATGCGTTTGCATTTTTTAAACGCATGCTGAGAAATGTGTGACAGCTGCCAATCATCAAAATAAAGCAAAAAACCCACTATAAACAGAAATAGTTAGGGTAAAGGTTAGGAGTAGGGTTAGGGGTAGGGATCATAACCCTAACCCTAACCCTAAAGAGATCCTAACCCTAACACTAACCCTACCCCTAACCCTAAGCCTAAAGGGATCCTAACCCTAACCCTAACCCCAAAGGGTTAGGGTTAGGGGTAGGGTTAGGGTTAGGGTTAGGATCCCTTTAGGGTTAGGGTTAGGGGTAGGGTTAGGGGTAGGGTTACGATCCCTTTAGGGTTAGGGTCAGGGGTAGGGTTAGGGTTAGGGGTAGGGTTAGGGTTAGGGATAGGGTTAGGGATAGGGTTAGGATCCCTTTAGGGTTAGGGTTAGGGTTAGGATCCCTTTAGGGTTAGGGTTAGGGTTAGGATCCCTTTAGGGTTAGGGTTAGGATCCCTTTATCACCTTTATGGTGGGGGGTGGCTTATCAGTGTGTTTTCTGTTTTTTTTAATAAAAACGCATGCGTTTTTAAAGCAAACAAACGCATGTGCTTAAAAACGCATGCGTTTCCATTGACTCCAATGTATTTTTTAACACAAAAAAAGCATGAAAACGCATGCGTTTTTATGTGTCAAAAAAACGCCTCTCAAAAATACTACAAGTTGCATTTCTGAAAAAGAACGCATGCAGCAAAAAAATGCATGCGTTTCAAAACGCGACCAAATGCGTACAACAAAAAACGCATGCGTTTTCAATGTTAAATATAGGGAAAAAAACGCATGCGTTTTTTTGTGCAAAAAACGCTGCAGACAAAAACGCAAGTGTGAAACCACCCTTAGATCCCAATTGGCATGAACATAGATGCACACAGCTGAATAGGTCATCTGAGGAGGAAGACGAGGAGGTTACATTGCACCGTATGTTGCAGGCACGTAGCGATGCAGCCATGATGAGCAATGCATCTTCTGCCATAACTGTGGTGGTGACCAGCAGCGTCCGTGGGTCTGCAGCTTGCAGGGGTGGCAAGGGTTGCCTAGCCTGGGCCTTTTTTGACATTGCAAAGGATGAGCCAACTTATGTAATCTGATAACTTTGCAAAAAAAAGCTGTGTAGAGGTAAAAAGTGCAATAATTTGACTACTACATGTATTTACCTTTACATATGCATTCAATATGCGTTACTTTAGAAATCCTACTGCGCTAAAATGTGGACAAGTGGACCTCAACAACCATCAGCACCCCATCAAACGCATCTGCTGTTTCTTCCTCTTTCTCTGTTACCATGCCAACTATTGAGATGCAGGTCTTCAACCTCAGAACCTCTGTTTTTTTACCCGCTCCAGTTACGCTGTCTGAAAGCCCGCCATCAGCTGTAACGGAAGCGGACATGCCTGCTGTTTCTGACTGATCTCAGAGAGCAAGCACACCACAACTTTCTCAATCCACCATAACATCTTCTCCAGCACCTCTCTCACAGTCCTGCAGTTTTTCCATTTCACTCTACTCCGCCCTCTCTCAGCACTGCAGCCAGCCCACGGTTCAACAGTTATGGTCATGTACAATATTCATTCTTCCTAAGCATGGCAAAGCTAAGAGGATGAACTCCACCATCTTCAATCTGTTGGTCATGAAAATGCTGCCTTTCCGCCTGGTAGATACAGACGATTTCCAAAAGCTGATTGCTGTCGCAGTCCCCCAGTACCAATTGCCCGGTTGCCGTTACTTTTAAAAGAAAGCTCTGCCTGCACTACATCAGCATATTGCAGACAACATCACCCATTCCATGACTAAATCTCTGTCTTCCAGGGTGCATTTCAACACAGACACTTGGATGAGTAAGCATGGCCAAGGGCGTTACATCTCGCTGACTGGGCACTGGGTGGCTCTAGTGGCTGTGAGGACAGGTGCTGCTCCTCAAGTCTTGGCATCCCCAAGGATTGCAGAACAAACCTCTAAATTTAACACTTCCTCCACTGCTTATGCCTCCTACTTTCTCTCCTCTAGGGCTTCCACCTGCACCCTCAAGCTCTGCCTTAATGAGATACGAGTTCCAACAGTGCAGAGCGAATCCTTACCACCTCCGTATTGCGCAGCCAGGGCTCCCTGCAATCAGGCAGTTTTACAATTGATATGCCTTGGAGATTACAGTCATACAGCTGAAGAAATGTGGACAGCTCTTCAGGCTGAGTTTGATCAATGGCTGTCTCCGCTGAACCTGCATCCAGGGAAGTCTGTGTCCGATAAAAGTGCAAACCTGGTGGTGGCCCAATGGTGAGGCAAGTTCATACACGTGCCTTGCATGGCTCACATCCTCAACCTGGTGGTACAGCGTTTTCTCCACCACTGTCCTGGACTGGGTGAGCTGCTCCAGAAAGCACATAAGCTGTGTGCTTATTTCTGCCATTCGCACCCCTCAGGTCGTCGGCTAGCATTAATACAGAGGTCTTTGTCCATGCCAGTTAACAAGGTTGATATGCGATGTGCCAACATGGTGGAACTCCACTCTGCACATGTTGCAGCAACTGTGACAGCAGCAATGAGCCATGTCATGTTGTATAGCCTGGGCCAACGCAGTACTGACCTGGCACATATCATGTTTACAAAGTGGGCATAGATTACGGACATCTGCACCCTTCTGCACAGTTTTGAAATTGCTACTAAGATGGTTAGTACTGACGATGCCATCATCAGCATCACTATTCTGAACATCTTTATGCTGGAGCAGACTTTGAATAGCCTGCGGGAGGAGATTGTGGTCCCAGAAGAAGAGGAGGAAGCAGAGGAAGATGCAGAAGGGATAACATTGTCTCTAAGTTCCAGACTTTCGTCACACAGGAGGGTGCCAAGGGAGGGTGGATTACTGCAATCTAGGGAGGCTGGTGATAACAGACAAACTGTTATGGAAGGTGCAAGATCGAGGAACAAATGGAGGAGGAAGAGGTGATGGGCAAGCAACTGTCTGATGAAGAGGATAATCCTCCCCCTCTATTTTTTGTGGTTGGCAGGAGGGGACACATGAAACAAGCCTCTGCAACATGATCCCCACTTAGTTATGACTAGGAATACTGCTTACTAATGGTTTACCAATCTGTTAGATCAACGTTGTAAAATCAAATTTTTGCCAGATGCTTCCCGCCCGGGAAATTGACTCACGGATGCTGGAGTATCGATGCATGCTTTTACACAACCTTAAGGCTCCTTTTCTCAAGAGAGCAGTGAAGCACACAGTTCACATCACAGCTCTAGACTTCCAACCTCTGGCATGTCAATTCGTAAATGCCAAAACATTAGCCACAGCAGCAGCCACAGTGGTGTAAGTGGAAGCAATTTCTCTGAGTCCTTTGACACTTTTTTTTAGACCAAATTGTGCACCAGCACAACAGAGTCCAAGTCTTACATGTGGCAAATGAATAGAAAGGATAGTGCAGGAGTATCTATAACTGAATATCAATACTATAAGAGAGGGTTTGGACCTTTTCACATTTTGGTCTTCCAAAATGGATGAGTGGCTTGAGATCGCCTCACACGCCTTGGAGATTTTATCGTGCCCGGCAGCCAGAGTTCACTCAGAACATGTCTTCAGCGCTGCTGGTGGTATCCTGATGAATAAGCGCAGCCAGCTGTCCCCTGAAAGTGTAGACCACCTAACTTTCATCAAGATTAGCAAGTCTTGGATCTCCAAAGACATTTGCATCCCAATCGCAGACTGTACAGACTAGATGATATTGCATTTTTATATGCGATGCATTAATGTCGCGTAACTGCACTCTGTGATATCTTTAGTATGGCTTCGATCAAACCAAGAAAGAAAAGCAGCAGCACTCACCCGTTGAAGCGCCAGGCCGGCGCGAAACGGCCGTCGTTCAAGCTATCACATTCCTTTGTACATACACCCCTGTGCCGTGAAGATTTATGCAATAAAGAAATACCTGCACTGAAGATTGGTGAGTGCTGTCGCTTTTCTTTCTTGGTTTGATCGTTGCTAGCACTTCTTCATTGGTTCAAGTACCCGAGATCAGCGGGCCAGCTGGAGCCGATTAGCTGGTGTGTTCACAGCTTGCAAGTTTGGTGGTGCGGTCACCTCTTTTTTCTGTTTTATTTAGTATGGCTTCTGTGCCTGCTGTGGCTGCTGTTGCTGCAGATGTTAACACAAATTTGTGGAAATGTCAACAGTCATGGTTGGTCTACATCTGCTGGTTTAACTGTAGTGGAAGACATGTCGGTCCCAATTATACTATTTCTATTCTCGTTACAGTGATTCCACTTAGGTGGTGTCAGGCCCTCATTTTTTTAAAATGGGAAAACTTCAGTTTGGGTGTCCATCTGCTGGATTGGGCATAGTGGAACACCTGTCAGTCCCTATTATACTATCTATACTGTGGTGAAACTCATGCCACTTTTGTAAAGTTTCCAATAATTTATGGAAATGTGAACACTGTTGATTGGGTGTCCATCTGCTGGATGAGGTGTAGTAAGACCTGTCAGTCACTATTATATTCTTTCTACTGTGGTGAAATTTATGCCACTTCTGGTGTGTAAGGCCCTCATTTGTTTACATGTGAACACTCCTGGTTGGATGTCTATCTGCTGGATTGGGTGTAGTGGAAGACATGTCGGTCAATATTATACTATCTATACTGTGATGAAATTGATGCCACTTTTGTGATGTCTGCCAATAATTTTTGGAAATGTGAGCACTACTTGTTGAGTGTCCATCTGCAAGATTGGGCGTAATGGAAGACCTGTCGGTCACTATTATACTATCTACTAGATGGTGGCCTGATTCTAACGCATCTGGTATTCTAGAATATGTATGTAGTATATAGCACAGCCCATGTACTGTAATGCACAGCCACGTAGTATATAGCACAGCCCACGCAGGATATAACACAGCCCACGTAGTATATTGCATAGCCACGTAGTATATAGCACAGCCCACTTAGTATATAGCACAGCGACATACTATGTAACACAGCCCACGCAGTATATAACACAGCCCACTATATAACACAGCCCACGTAGTATGTAACACAGCCCAAGAAGTATATAGCAATGTGGGCACCAGATCCCAGTTAAAAAACAATTAAAATAAAAAATGGTTATATACTCACCTTCCGGTGGGCCCCAGATCCAGGTCAGGCCTTTACCAATGCTCGTATCGACGCTCCGTTCCCAGTAATGCCTTGCGGCAAGAACACATGATGATGTTGCGGTCTTCAATGTTCGGTTCGGATAACGATAGCAGAATTTGCAATATTTGTTGATTAATTCGATTGAATATTCGCCAAACATAACCAAACATCATTACACTCAATGCGAGGCAAAAACAAATACATGCACAACACCTTATAACACCTTATAACTAGAGTTGAGCGACCTTGACCTTTTTAGAGTCGGGTCGAGTGAAATCGCCCGATTATGACGTAAAGTCGGGATCGACCGAAACACGAAACCCAATGCAAGTCAATGGGGCAGCATAGTCAGCAGTGAGTGGGGGCCAGGAAAACACCTAGAGTGCCCATTTTAATGTCAAAACCATCCATTCTTCTTAATGAAGCTTGTCAAGCGTAATTTACCTTATAATAATTGGAAGGCATTTGAAATTGGGGGTCATTTGGTTAAAGTTGTGGTGGGTAGGGCTGGTTCAAGTAATTAGTGGGCCCAGGAAATCTGGACCACGTCACGGCAGTGGAGCAGGGAGAGGTAAGTATTTCAACTTTGCAAGTGCTGTGAACCTGAGCAAGCAGGGGGGGCCCACTCGTTGGCATTGGCACTGGCACAGGGCCCCTCAAAGTACAGCGGTGTGTTTGCACGGCGGGGGCGCCTCCCACCGGCAGCAACACTTTTGCGTACCATGAGAGGCCCTGTGCCAGTGACGTCGCCAACTAGTATTCCTCCCCCCACCTGATGAAGGAACCTGCACTTTCATCTGCACCTTCCTGTTTGTCCCCGTGTAAGGTGGTATGGTATGCGGGAAGGGGTCCTGACTTTCAGCAGGGTCACAATCTTGCAGTGTAGCGTGCACGGGAAATATTGCGTTATGAGTCAATGTACCAGCAGACTCATCTATCACTGGCTGGGCAATGGGCAGGATGAGGAGGAAACACAGATATAGGCCCAAAGAATAAAGTGGGCTAAATGCAGTTCAAAATTGGTAACACAGGACTAATCAGGGGGCATTGCAGTGGAGGACAACTGGAATGAGAGGCTGACACAGAGAGTAGGCCCAAATCAGTAAGTAGTCGAAATGCAGTTCAAAATTGGCAACAGTAGTAAACAGGCGGCACAGCTTTGTTCAGTGGAGGAGAACAGCAAGGAGTGGCAGACACCGATAGTAGGCCCCAACCCAACTAGTAGGCCAAATGCAGTCTAACATTAACAACTACTTAACGAGCGCCTGAAAACGGAATTTCAGGACAGGAAACCAGGAGAACAGCAAGGAGCGGCAGACACCGATAGTAGGCCCCAAACCAACTAGTACGCCAAATGCAGTTGTTCCGTTTAACCACAATTTAATGAGAGCCTGAAGATAGAAGTTCAGGAAAGGCAACCTGGAGAACACCTTGGAGTGGAACACACCATCTCTCTACACCCCATACCCAATTTGTAGGCCTAATGCAGCGTAGTTTCCAACAACTACTAAACGAGAGCATGATGATCGAAGCATTGGCGAGGAAACCTGGGGAACACCTTGGAGTGGAACACACCATCTCTCTACAGTGGAACACACCATCTCTCTAAACCCCATACCCAATTTGTAGGCCTAATGCAGCGTAGTTTCCAACAACTACTAAACGAGAGCCGGAAGATCGAAGCAATGGAGAGGAAACCTGGGGAACACCTTGGAGTCTAACACACCATCTCTCTACACCCCATACCCAATTTGTAGGCCTAATGCAGCGTAGTTTCCAACAACTACTAAACGAGAGCCGGAAGATCGAAGCTCAGGAAAGGCAACCTGGAGAACACCTTGGAGTGGAACACACCATCTCTCTACACCCCATACCCAATTTGTAGGCCCAATGCAGCGTAGTTTCCAACAACTACTAAACGAGAGCCGGAAGATCGAAGCAATGGAGAGGAAACCTGGGGAACACCTTGGAGTGTAACACACCATCTCTCTACACCCCATACCCAATTTGTAGGCCTAATGCAGCGTAGTTTCCAACAACTACTAAACGAGAGCCGGAAGATCAAAGCAATGGAGAGGAAACCTGGGGAACACCTTGGAGTGTAACACACCATCTCTCTACACCCCATACCCAATTTGTAGGCCTAATGCAGCGTAGTTTCCAACAACTACTAAACGAGAGCCGGAAGATCGAAGCAATGGAGAGGAAACCTGGGTAACACCTTGGAGTGGAACACACCATCTCTCTACAGTGGAACACACCATCTCTCTACACCCCATACCCAATTTGTAGGCCTAATGCAGCGTAGTTTCCAACAACTACTAAACGAGAGCCGGAAGATCGAAGCTCAGGAAAGGCAACCTGGGGAACACCTTGGAGTGGAACACACCATCTCTCTACACCCCATACCCAATTTGTAGGCCCAATGCAGCGTAGTTTCCAACAACTACTAAACGAGAGCCGGAAGATCGAAGCTCAGGAAAGGCAACCTGGGGAACACCTTGGAGTGTAACAAACCCTCTCTCTACACCACGGAAGGGCTGATTCTTAGGAAGGAAGGCTGTCGGAAAGAAGCAGGGCGCGTCCGAGGGTGATTATATTCTTATTAGGTATATACTCACCCTCGGACGCGCCCTGCTTCTTTATTTGTAATGAATGTTTATTTGCAATGTGGTTTTGACTTACTCTATTTTTTTGGTAAATAATGATTTTATTATTTTCATTGTTTTGCATCTTCTTGGCAATAATATAAAGAAGACGCGACAGGACAACACTCGGAGGATGCCATATCTGTGTTTAAAATTGAAAAAACCTTTCAGTTAACTACTTGCAGGAGAAAGCTATTGTAGCTGGTGGCCATTTTTAGTACTGTACCAGATTTTTGTTGTATGTGTTTGTTTTTAATGTTAAAATGTCTGCATTTGATATCTCTCCAGTATTTTCTTTTTTATAAGCAAAAAACTTATTTTTATATTTTCTGATGTTGGTTCCAGGGGTACACGGGCAGCAGTGGTGTGGTCAGTGGAGGCCTAGTGGAAGGAGTGACCGCAGACAGGCATCGAAGGCCTAAAATAATAACACATGGCTGTAGGCAATTTTAAATTGGTTACAGGGGTACACGGGCAGCAGTGGTGTGGTAAGTGGAGGCCTAGTGGAAGGAGTGACCGCAGACAGGCATCGAAGGCCTAAAATAATAACACATGGCTGTAGGCAATTTTAAATTGGTTCCAGGGGTACACGGGCAGCAGTGGTGTGGTCAGTGGAGGCCTAGTGGAAGGAGTGACCACAGACAGGCATCGAAGGCCTAAAATAATAACACATGGCTGTAGGCAATTTTAAATTGGTTACAGGGGTACACGGGCAGCAGTGGTGTGGTCAGTGGAGGCCTAGTGGAAGGAGTGACCGCAGACAGGCATCGAAGGCCTAAAATAATAACACATGGCTGTAGGCAATTTTAAATTGGTTCCAGGGGTACACGGGCAGCAGTGGTGTGGTCAGTGGAGGCCTAGTGGAAGGAGTGACCGCAGACAGGCATCGAAGGCCTAAAATAATAACACATGGCTGTAGGCAATTTTAAATTGGTTCCAGGGGTACACGGGCAGCAGTGGTGTGGTCAGTGGAGGCCTAGTGGAAGGAGTGACCACAGACAGGCATCGAAGGCCTAAAATAATAACACATGGCTGTAGGGAATTTTAAATTGGTTACAGGGGTACACGGGCAGCAGTGGTGTGGTCAGTGGATGCCTAGTGGAAGGAGTGACCGCAGACAGGCATCGAAGGCCTAAAATAATAACACATGGCTGTAGGCAATTTTAAATTGGTTCCAGGGGTACACGGGCAGCAGTGGTGTGGTCAGTGGAGGCCTAGTGGAAGGAGTGACCGCAGACAGGCATCGAAGGCCTAAAATAATAACACATGGCTGTAGGCAATTTTAAATTGGTTCCAGGGGTACACGGGCAGCAGTGGTGTGGTCAGTGGAGGCCTAGTGGAAGGAGTGACCGCAGACAGGCATCGAAGGCCTAAAATAATAACACATGGCTGTAGGCAATTTTAAATTGGTTCCAGGGGTACACGGGCAGCAGTGGTGTGGTCAGTGGAGGCCTAGTGGAAGGAGTGACCACAGACAGGCAGCGAAGGCCTAAAATAATAACACATGGCTGTAGGCAATTTTAAATTGGTTACAGGGGTACACGGGCAGCAGTGGTGTGGTCAGTGGATGCCTAGTGGAAGGAGTGACCGCAGACAGGCATCGAAGGCCTAAAATAATAACACATGGCTGTAGGCAATTTTAAATTGGTTCCAGGGGTACACGGGCAGCAGTGGTGTGGTCAGTGGAGGCCTAGTGAAAGGAGTGACTGCAGACAGGCATCGAAGGCCTAAAATAATAACACATGGCTGTAGGCAATTTTAAATTGGTTCCAGGGGTACACGGGCAGCAGTGGTGTGGTCAGTGGAGGCCTAGTGGAAGGAGTGACCACAGACAGGCAGCGAAGGCCTAAAATAATAACACATGGCTGTAGGCAATTTTAAATTGGTTACAGGGGTACACGGGCAGCAGTGGTGTGGTCAGTGGATGCCTAGTGGAAGGAGTGACCGCAGACAGGCATCGAAGGCCTAAAATAATAACACATGGCTGTAGGCAATTTTAAATTGGTTCCAGGGGTACACGGGCAGCAGTGGTGTGGTCAGTGGAGGCCTAGTGGAAGGAGTGACCGCAGACAGGCATCGAAGGCCTAAAATAATAACACATGGCTGTAGGCAATTTTAAATTGGTTCCAGGGGTACACGGGCAGCAGTGGTGTGGTCAGTGGAGGCCTAGTGGAAGGAGTGACCGCAGACAGGCATCGAAGGCCTAAAATAATAACACATGGCTGTAGGCAATTTTAAATTGGTTCCAGGGGTACACGGGCAGCAGTGGTGTGGTCAGTGGAGGCCTAGTGGAAGGAGTGACCGCAGACAGGCATCGAAGGCCTAAGATAATAACACATGGCTGTAGGCAATTTTAAATTGGTTCCAGGGGTACACGGGCAGCAGTGGTGTGGTCAGTGGAGGCCTAGTGGAAGGAGTCACCGCAGACAGGCATCGAAGGCCTAAAATAATAACACATGGCTGTAGGCAATTTTAAATTGGTTACAGGGGTACACGGGCAGCAGTGGTGTGGTCAGTGGAGGCCTAGTGGAAGGAGTGACCGCAGACAGGCATCGAAGGCCTAAAATAATAACACATGGCTGTAGGCAATTTTAAATTGGTTCCAGGGGTACACGGGCAGCAGTGGTGTGGTCAGTGGAGGCCTAGTGGAAGGAGTCACCGCAGACAGGCATCGAAGGCCTAAAATAATAACACATGGCTGTAGGCAATTTTAAATTGCTTACAGGGGTACACGGGCAGCAGTGGTGTGGTCAGTGGAGGCCTAGTGGAAGGAGTGACCGCAGACAGGCATCGAAGGCCTAAAATAATAACACATGGCTGTAGGCAATTTTAAATTGGTTCCAGGGGTACACGGGCAGCAGTGGTGTGGTCAGTGGAGGCCTAGTGGAAGGAGTCACCGCAGACAGGCATCGAAGGCCTAAAATAATAACACATGGCTGTAGGCAATTTTAAATTGGTTACAGGGGTACACGGGCAGCAGTGGTGTGGTCAGTGGAGGCCCAGTGGAAGGAGTGACCGCAGACAGGCATCGAAGGCCTAAAATAATAACACATGGCTGTAGGCAATTTTAAATTGGTTCCAGGGGTACACGGGCAGCAGTGGTGTGGTCAGTGGAGGCCTAGTGGAAGGAGTCACCGCAGACAGGCATCGAAGGCCTAAAATAATAACACATGGCTGTAGGCAATTTTAAATTGGTTACAGGGGTACACGGGCAGCAGTGGTGTGGTCAGTGGAGGCCTAGTGGAAGGAGTGACCGCAGACAGGCATCGAAGGCCTAAAATAATAACACATGGCTGTAGGCAATTTTAAATTGGTTCCAGGGGTACACGGGCAGCAGTGGTGTGGTCAGTGGAGGCCTAGTGGAAGGAGTCACCGCAGACAGGCATCGAAGGCCTAAAATAATAACACATGGCTGTAGGCAATTTTAAATTGCTTACAGGGGTACACGGGCAGCAGTGGTGTGGTCAGTGGAGGCCTAGTGGAAGGAGTGACCGCAGACAGGCATCGAAGGCCTAAAATAATAACACATGGCTGTAGGCAATTTTAAATTGGTTCCAGGGGTACACGTGCAGCAGTGGTGTGGTCAGTGGAGGCCTAGTGGAAGGAGTCACCGCAGACAGGCATCGAAGGCCTAAAATAATAACACATGGCTGTAGGCAATTTTAAATTGGTTACAGGGGTACACGGGCAGCAGTGGTGTGGTCAGTGGAGGCCTAGTGGAAGGAGTGACCGCAGACAGGCATCGAAGGCCTAAAATAATAACACATGGCTGTAGGCAATTTTAAATTGGTTCCAGGGGTACACGGGCAGCAGTGGTGTGGTCAGTGGAGGCCTAGTGGAAGGAGTCACCGCAGACAGGCATCGAAGGCCTAAAATAATAACACATGGCTGTAGGTAATTTTAAATTGGTTCCAGGGGTACACGGGCAGCAGTGGTGTGGTCAGTGGAGGCCTAGTGGAAGGAGTGACCACAGACAGGCATCGAAGGCCTAAAATAATAACACATGGCTGTAGGCAATTTAAATTGGTTACAGGGGTACACGGGCAGCAGTGGTGTGGTCAGTGGAGGCCTAGTGGAAGGAGTGACCGCAGACAGGCATCGAAGGCCTAAAATAATAACACATGGCTGTAGGCAATTTTAAATTGGTTCCAGGGGTACACGGGCAGCAGTGGTGTGGTCAGTGGAGGCCTAGTGGAAGGAGTGACCGCAGACAGGCATCGAAGGCCTAAAATAATAACACATGGCTGTAGGCAATTTTAAATTGGTTCCAGGGGTACACGGGCAGCAGTGGTGTGGTCAGTGGAGGCCTAGTGGAAGGAGTGACCGCAGACAGGCATCGAAGGCCTAAAATAATAACACATGGCTGTAGGCAATTTTAAATTGGTTACAGGGGTACACGGGCAGCAGTGGTGTGGTCAGTGGAGGCCTAGTGGAAGGAGTGACCGCAGACAGGCATCGAAGGCCTAAAATAATAACACATGGCTGTAGGCAATTTTAAATTGGTTCCAGGGGTACACGGGCAGCAGTGGTGTGGTCAGTGGAGGCCTAGTGGAAGGAGTCACCGCAGACAGGCATCGAAGGCCTAAAATAATAACACATGGCTGTAGGCAATTTTAAATTGGTTACAGGGGTACACGGGCAGCAGTGGTGTGGTCAGTGGAGGCCTAGTGGAAGGAGTGACCGCAGACAGGCATCAAAGGCCTAAAATAATAACACATGGCTGTAGGCAATTTTAAATTGGTTCCAGGGGTACACGGGCAGCAGTGGTGTGGTCAGTGGAGGCCTAGTGGAACGAGTCACCGCAGACAGGCATCGAAGGCCTAAAATAATAACACATGGCTGTAGGCAATTTTAAATTGGTTCCAGGGGTACACGGGCAGCAGTGGTGTGGTCAGTGGAGGCCTAGTGGAAGGAGTCACCGCAGACAGGCATCGAAGGCCTAAAATAATAACACATGGCTGTAGGCAATTTTAAATTGGTTCCAGGGGTACACGGGCAGCAGTGGTGTGGTCAGTGGAGGCCTAGTGGAAGGAGTCACCGCAGACAGGCATCGAAGGCCTAAAATAATAACACATGGCTGTAGGCAATTTTAAATTGGTTCCAGGGGTACACGGGCAGCAGTGGTGTGGTCAGTGGAGGCCTAGTGGAAGGAGTGACCACAGACAGGCATCGAAGGCCTAACATAACAAAAATGTCAATACAATGGTATTGTCAGTGGCAGGCATTGAAGGATGTCAGCGCATAGACTAAACATTGGTGGAGCTGTGAGATAATTTTGCAAGTGGTAGAGCACTGTTTGAGCTGGGGTGGGGGGAAACTGTCTTGTGGCCGGCGGTACAGGCCCAGGGCCCCTCATATTACAACGGTGTGTCTGACGTTGGGTGCGCACCACCACCGCCAGAGACACTTTATTGTACTAGGAGGGACCCAGTGGCAGTGCCGTCGACCAAAAGCGGGCTCACCCACCTCTTCAGACAAACTGCACTCTCACGGGTGCTGTCGCCAAGTGTCGATACCACGGCCCCGTGTGGGGAGTTTGGCCATTTAGTGAGGTGTAAACATGTATTATGCTGGACAATCAGGTGCAGAAAATTACGAGATTGGAAAAGGCATTCAGAATAGTCCACAGGCAAGACCTTTTCATAGGAAAGCTAGGTGTCAGCCAGGCAAGGTGGGGCAAAAGATTTCGAAATCCAGTTGTGGTTCATTTTAATGAAGGTTAGATCATCTACATTTTGGGTAGCCAGACGAGTCCTTTTTTCTGTTAGTATTGAACCTGCAGCACTGAATACTCTTTCTGATAGGACACTAGCTGCCGGGCAAGCAAGCTCCTGCCATGCATATTCTGCCAATTCTGCCCAGGTGTCTAATTTTGATGCCCAGTAATCAAATGGGAATGACGGTTGAGGGAGAACATCGATAAGGGATGAAAAATAGTTTGTAACCATACTGGACAAATGTTGTCTCCTGTCACTTTGAATTGATGCTGCAGTACCTGTCCTGTCTGCGGTCATAGCAAAATCACTCCACAACCTGGTCAGAAAACCCCTCTGGCCAACGCCACTTCTGATTTCTGCCCCTCTAACTCCTCTGGTCTGCTGGCCCCTGCAGCTCGTGTGAGAACGATCACGGGCGCTGTGTGCAGGGAATGCCAGAAGCAAACGGTCAACAAGAGTTGATTGTTTGGTTGCTAATATTAGTTCCAAGTTCTCATGTGGCATTATATTTTGCAATTTGCCTTTATAGCGAGGATCAAAGAGGCAGGCCAACCAGTAATCGTCATCATTCATCATTTTAGTTATGCGTGTGTCCCTTTTGAGGATACGTAAGGCATAATCCGCCATGTGGGCCAAAGTTCCAGTTCTCAAATCTGCGGTTGTGCTTGGTTGAGGGGCAGTTTCAGGCAAATCCACGTCACTTGTGTCCCTCAAAAAACCAGAACCCGGCCTTGCCGCGCCACCAATTTCCAGTGGCCCCGGAAAAGCTTCCTCATTAAAAATATAATCATCCCCATCATCCTCCTCATCCTCGTCCTCCTCTTCGCCCGCTACCTCGTCCTGTACACTGCCCTGGCCAGACAATGGCTGACTGTCATCAAGGCTTTCCTCTTCCTCAGCTGCAGACGCCTGATCCTTTATGTGCGTCAAACTTTGCATCAGCAGATGCATTAGGGGGATGCTCATGCTTATTATGGCGTTGTCTGCACTAACCAGCCGTGTGCATTCCTCAAAACACTGAAGGACTTGACACATGTCTTGAATCTTCGACCACTGCACACCTGACAACTCCATGTCTGCCATCCTACTGCCTGCCCGTGTATGTGTATCCTCCCACAAAAACATAACAGCCCGCCTCTGTTCACACAGTCTCTGAAGCATGTGCAGTGTTGAGTTCCACCTTGTTGCAACGTCTATGATTAGGCGATGCTGGGGAAGGTTCAAAGAACGCTGATAGGTCTGCATACGGCTGGAGTGTACGGGCGAACGGCGGATATGTGAGCAAAGTCCACGCACTTTGAGGAGCAGGTCGGATAACCCCGGATAACTTTTCAGGAAGCACTGCACCACCAGGTTTAAGGTGTGAGCCAGGCAAGGAATGTGTTTCAGTTGGGAAAGGGAGATGGCAGCCATGAAATTCCTTCCGTTATCACTCACTACCTTGCCTGCCTCAAGATCTACAGTGCCCAGCCACGACTGCGTTTCTTTCTGCAAGAACTCGGACAGAACTTCCGCGGTGTGTCTGTTGTCGCCCAAACACTTCATAGCCAATACAGCCTGCTGACGTTTGCCAGTAGCTGCCCCATAATGGGAGACCTGGTGTGCAACAGTGGCAGCTGCGGATGGAGTGGTTGTGCGACTGCGGTCTGTGGACGAGCTCTCGCTTCTGCAGGAGGACGAAGAGGAGGAGGAGGGGGTGCGAACGGCTACAGCCAATTGTTTCCTAGACCGTGGGCTAGGCAGAACTGTCCCAAACTTGCTGTCCCCTGTGGACCCTGCATCCACCACATTTACCCAGTGTGCCGTGATGGACACGTAACGTCCCTGGCCATGCCTACTGGTCCATGCATCTGTTGTCAGGTGCAACTTTGTGCTCACAGATTGCCTGAGTGCATGGACGATGCGCTCTTTAACATGCTGGTGGAGGGCTGGGATGGCTTTTCTGGAAAAAAAGTGTCGACTGGGTAGCTCGTAGTGTGGTACAGCGTAGTCCATCAGGGCTTTGAAAGCTTCGCTTCGGTAGGGCATCATCTCTAACGAGATTAGTCTAGCTATGTGTGCGTTCAAACCCTGTGTACGCGGATGCGAGGCTAAGTACTTCCTTTTTCTAACCATAGTCTCATGTAGGGTGAGCTGGACTGGAGAGCTGGAGATCGTGGAACTAGCGGGGGTGCCGGTGGACATGGCAGACTGAGAGACGGTGGGAGATGGTATTGTTGCCACCGGTGCCCTAGATGCAGTGTTTCCTACTACGAAACTGGTGATTCCCTGACCCTGACTGCTTTGGCCTGGCAAAGAAACCTGCACAGATACTGCGGGGGGGGTGCGGAAAATGGTGGCCCTACACTGCCGGAAGGGATGTTGCGTTGCTGACTAGCTTCATTGGCCGAGGGTGCTACAACCTTAAGGGACGTTTGGTAGTTAGTCCAGGCTTGCAAATGCATGGTGGTTAAATGTCTATGCATGCAACTTGTATTGAGACTTTTCAGATTCTGTCCTCTGCTTAAGGTAGTTGAACATTTTTGACAGATGACTTTGCGCTGATCAATTGGATGTTGTTTAAAAAAATGCCAGACTGCACTCTTTCTAGCATCGGATACCTTTTCAGGCATTGCAGACTGAGCTTTAACCGGATGGCCACGCTGTCCTCCAACAGGTTTTAGCTTTGCCACGCGTTTTGGGCAAGATACGGGCCCGGCAGATGGAACCTGTTGCGATGTTGATGCCTGCTGCGGCCCCTCCTCCTCCGCTTCAGAACTGCTGCCGCCTGCACCCTGTTCCCCCAATGGCTGCCAATCGGGGTCAAGAACTGGGTCATCTATTACCTCTTCTTGTAGCTCGTGTGCAACTTCGTCTGTGTCACCGTGTCGGTCGGTGGTATAGCGTTCGTGATGGGGCAACATAGTCTCATCAGGGTCTGATTCTTGATCAGCACCCTGCGAGGGCAATGTTGTGGTCTGAGTCAAAGGACCAGCATAGTAATCTGGCTGTGGCTGTGCATCAGTGCACTCCATGTCAGATTCAACTTGTAATGGGCATGGACTGTTAACTGCTTCACTTTCTAAGCCAGGGACGGTATGTGTAAAGAGCTCCATGGAGTAACCCGTTGTGTCGCCTGCTGCATTCTTCTCTGTTGTTGTTTTTGCTGAAGAGGACAAGGAAGCGACTTGTCCCTGACCGTGAACATCCACTAACGACGCGCTGCTTTGACATTTACCAGTTTCACGAGAGGAGGCAAAAGAGCTAGAGGCTGAGTCAGCAAGATAAGCCAAAACTTGCTCTTGCTGCTCCGGCTTTAAAAGCGGTTTTCCTACTCCCAGAAAAGGGAGCGTTCGAGGCCTTGTGTAGCCAGACGACGAACCTGGCTCCACAGCTCCAGACTTAGGTGCAATATTTTTTTTCCCACGACCAGCTGATGCTCCACCACTACCACTACCCTCATTACCAGCTGACAATGAACGCCCCCGGCCACGACCTCTTCCACCATACTTCCTCATTGTTTTAAAAACGTAAACAAACTAACGGTATTTGTTGCTGTCACACAAATTACACGGTGAGCTATAACTTCAGTATGATTTAGCTACCCCTTTACAGGTGAGTGAGACCACAACGAAAATCAGGCACAATGTTACACACTCTGTTGTTGGTGGCAACAAATGAGAGAAATGCCACACACGCAGGACTGTCACTGAAGCACAAATGTAAATATTAATCTCCCACTGATTTGATTTTTTTTTTTTTTCAGGGAGACTTTAGGAAAAAAAAAAATTGAATAAAATGATTTTTTCAGGAAGAATTTAGAAACCAAATAAAATAAAATGATTTTTTCAGGGAGAATTTAGAAAACAAATAAAACAAAAAAAGGCTTTCTATGGCCCACTGAGTGAGAGATGACGCACACAGGAGTCAGGAGTGGCACACAAGCCCAGAGGCCAATATTTATCTCCCACTGATTGATGTAGTGATTTTTTCAGGTAGATTTTGGAACCCAAATCAAGCTAAAAAAATAATAGGCTTTCTATGGCCCACAATTGGAGAGAGAGAGAGAGATGGCACACCCAGGAGTCAAGACTGGCACACAAGCAGAAAGGGCAATATTAATCTCCCACTGATTTTTTTTTTTTTTTTTTTTCAGGGAGACTTTAGGAAAAAAAAAAATAGAATAAAATGATTTTTTCAGGAAGAATTTAGAAACCAAACAAAATAAAATGATTTTTTCAGGGAGAATTTAGAAAACAAATAAAACAAAAAAAGGCTTTCTATGGCCCACTGAGTGAGAGATGACGCACACAGGAGTCAGGAGTGGCACACAAGCCCAGAGGCCAATATTTATCTCCCACTGATTGATGTAGTGATTTTTTCAGGTAGATTTTGGAACCCAAATCAAGCTAAAAAAATAATAGGCTTTCTATGGCCCACAATTGGAGAGAGAGAGAGAGATGGCACACCCAGGAGTCAAGACTGGCACACAAGCAGAAAGGGCAATATTAATCTCCCACTGATTTGTTTTTTTTTTCAGGGAGACTTTAGGAAAAAAAAAATAGAATAAAATGATTTTTTCATGAAGAATTTAGAAACCAAATAAAATAAAATGATTTTTTCAGGGAGAATTTAGAAAACAAATAAAACAAAAAAAGGCTTTCTATGGCCCACTGAGTGAGAGATGACGCACACAGGAGTCAGGAGTGGCACACAAGCCCAGAGGCCAATATTTATCTCCCACTGAATGATGTAGTGATTTTTTCAGGTAGATTTTGGAACCCAAATCAAGCTAAAAAAAATAATAGGCTTTCTATGGCCCACAATTGGAGAGAGAGAGAGAGATGGCACACCCAGGAGTCAAGACTGGCACACAAGCAGAAAGGGCAATATTAATCTCCCACTGATTTGTTTTTTTTTTTTTTTTTTTCAGGGAGACTTTAGGAAAAAAAAAATAGAATAAAATGATTTTTTCAGGAAGAATTTAGAAACCAAATAAAATAAAATGATTTTTTCAGGGAGAATTTAGAAAACAAATAAAACAAAAAAAGGCTTTCTATGGCCCACTGAGTGAGAGATGACGCACACAGGAGTCAGGAGTGGCACACAAGCCCAGAGGCCAATATTTATCTCCCACTGATTGATGTAGTGATTTTTTCAGGTAGATTTTGGAACCCAAATCAAGCTAAAAAAATAATAGGCTTTCTATGGCCCACAATTGGAGAGAGAGAGAGAGATGGCACACCCAGGAGTCAAGACTGGCACACAAGCAGAAAGGGCAATATTAATCTCCCACTGATTTGTTTTTTTTTTTTTTTTTCAGGGAGACTTTAGGAAAAAAAAAAATAGAATAAAATGATTTTTTCAGGAAGAATTTAGAAACCAAATAAAATAAAATGATTTTTTCAGGGAGAATTTAGAAAACAAATAAAACAAAAAAAGGCTTTCTATGGCCCACTGAGTGAGAGATGACGCACACAGGAGTCAGGAGTGGCACACAAGCCCAGAGGCCAATATTTATCTCCCACTTTGAGTGAGTCATTGGACGTGGTATATCTCGATTTTTCCAAAGCGTTTGATACCGTGCCGCACAAGAGGTTGGTACACAAAATGAGAATGCTTGGTCTGGGGGAAAATGTGTGTAAATGGGTTAGTAACTGGCTTAGTGATAGAAAGCAGAGGGTGGTTATAAATGGTATAGTCTCTAACTGGGTCGCTGTGACCAGTGGGGTACCGCAGGGGTCAGTATTGGGACCTGTTCTCTTCAACATATTCATTAATGATCTGGTAGAAGGTTTACACAGTAAAATATCGATATTTGCAGATGATACAAAACTATGTAAAGCAGTTAATACAAGAGAAGATAGTATTCTGCTACAGATGGATCTGGATAAGTTGGAAACTTGGGCTGAAAGGTGGCAGATGAGGTTTAACAATGATAAATGTAAGGTTATACACATGGGAAGAGGGAATCAATATCACCATTACACACTGAACGGGAAACCACTGGGTAAATCTGACAGGGAGAAGGACTTGGGGATCATAGTTAATGATAAACTTACCTGGAGCAGCCAGTGCCAGGCAGCAGCTGCCAAGGCAAACAGGATCATGGGGTGCATTAAAAGAGGTCTGGATACACATGATGAGAGCATTATACTGCCTCTGTACAAATCCCTAGTTAGACCGCACATGGAGTACTGTGTCCAGTTTTGGGCACCGGTGCTCAGGAAGGATATAATGGAACTAGAGAGAGTACAAAGGAGGGCAACAAAATTAATAAAGGGGATGGGAGAACTACAATACCCAGATAGATTAGCGAAATTAGGATTATTTAGTCTAGAAAAAAGACGACTGAGGGGCGATCTAATAACCATGTATAAGTATATAAGGGGACAATACAAATATCTCGCTGAGGATCTGTTTATACCAAGGAAGGTGACGGGCACAAGGGGGCATTCTTTGCGTCTGGAGGAGAGAAGGTTTTTCCACCAACATAGAAGAGGATTCTTTACTGTTAGGGCAGTGAGAATCTGGAATTGCTTGCCTGAGGAGGTGGTGATGGCGAACTCAGTCGAGGGGTTCAAGAGAGGCCTGGATGTCTTCCTGGAGCAGAACAATATTGTATCATACAATTATTAGGTTCTGTAGAAGGACGTAGATCTGGGTATTTATTATGATGGAATATAGGCTGAACTGGATGGACAAATGTCTTTTTTCGGCCTTACTAACTATGTTACTATGTTACTTTTTTTTTTTTGTTCCAGGGAAAATTTATAAACCCAATAAAAAAAATAATAAATAGGCTTTCTATGGCCCACTATCTGAGAGACAGAGAGAGATGGCACGCTTAGGACTGGCACACAAGCCCAAAGGCCAATATTAATCTCCCTTTTTTTTTTAAGGGAGAATTTATAAAACCAAAAAAAAATAAATAAATAGGCTTTCTATGGCCCACTATTTGTGAGAGAGATGGCACGCTCAGGACTGGCACACAAGCCCAGAGGCCAATATTAATCTCCCACTTTTTTTTTTTTTCCAGGGAAAATTTATAAACCCAATAAAAAAAAAATAAAATAAATAGGCTTTCTATGGCCCACTATCTGAGAGAGAGAGAGATGGCACGCTTAGGACTGGCACACAAGCCCAAAGGCCAATATTAATCTCCCACTGATTGATTTATTGATTTTTTCAGGTAGAATTTAGAACCCAAATAAAGCAAAAAAAATAAAAAAAATGGGCTTTCTATGGCCCACTGAGTGAGTGATGATGCACACAGGAGTCAGGAGTGGCACACAAGCCCTGAGGCCAATATTTTTCTCCCACTGATTGATGTAGTGATTTTTTCAGGTAGATTTTAGAACCAAAATCAAGCAAAAAAATAAATAGGCTTTCTATGGCCCACTGAGTGAGTGATGATGCACACAGGAGTCAAGAGTGGCACACAAGCCCTGAGGCCAATATTTTTCTCCCACTGATTGATGTAGTGATTTTTTCAGGTAGATTTTATAACCCAAATCAAGCAAAAAAATAAATAGGCTTTCTATGGCCCACTGAGTGAGAGATGACACAGACAGGGATGGCACTCTAGCAGAAATGTCAATCTTAATCTCCCACAAAAAAAAAAAAAAAAAAAAACAGGGAGTGTCCTTCAATTGCTATCTCCCTGCAGTAATCTCAGCCAGGTATGGCAGGCAGCAATAAGGAGTGGACTGATGCACAAATTAAATAAAAAGTGAGTTTTTCCGCATTAAAAAAAAGCTGCAGGCAGATTTTTTATATCGATCAGTAGATACCGTATATACGCAAGTATAAGCCGACCCGAATACAAGCCAAAGCACATAATTTTAGCACTAACTAAATCTGGTAAAACTTATTGACTTGAGTAAAAGCCTGGTATGCATGGCTCCCTCATCACTATCATGGTATGCATGGCCCCCTCATCCCTATCCTGGTATGCATGGCCTCCTCATCCCTATCCTGGCATGCATTGCCTCTTCATCCCCATCATGGTTGACGAAGCGGCAGCAACCTCTCCCTAAGCTCAGATCAGCAGCAGTAACATGGCGGTCGGCGGGAACTCCCCTTTATAGCCCCTGTGACGCCGCAGACAGCAAGCCAATCACTGCAATGCCCTTCTCTAAGATGGTGGGGACCAGGACCTATGTCATCACGCTGCCCACACTCTGCGTTTACCTTCATTGGCTGAGAAATGGCGCTTTTCGCGTCATTGAAACGCGACTTTGGTGCGAAAGTCACGTACCGCATGGCCGACCCCGCACAGGGGTCGGATCGGGTTTCATGAAACCCGACTTTGCCAAAAGTCGGCGACTTTTGAAAATGAACGACCCGTTTCGCTCAACCCTACTTATAACTGCTCCAAATGCGGCCAAAACACATCATATGAGGGGACACATCCAAGTGGCCTTAATTCACCCACAGTACAAACTGCAGAATGGCAATGCAGCAATCAGCCAGGCATGAGGTATCGGGGTCTGGGGCAGCATTTACAGCTTTCAATTGGACGTCATAATTAGACTAGGTGAATGAGGGATCAGTGTAGGCCTCCTTTGCTAGGAGCCTTGATACCACATGCAACACCTCTACCTGCTTTCATGTTGAGCCACACTTAGGTGGCACAAATATCAGTTTTGTAGACTACCATTGTCAGAAAAATGTAAGGAAGAAGAGGCCTGGCGGTCTCAGAGGCATACTGCTACAGGCAACACGCATAAAGGGGACCCAACCAGGAGTCTACACATTTTCAAAAATTAGTGGCAGACACTACAAAAGTGGCATCAATTTCACTATAGTAAAAATACTATAATAGGAACCAACAGGTCTTCCACTACACCCAATCCAGTAGATGGACACCCAACCAGGAGTGTTCACATTTAACAAATGTGGGCCTTACACCACAAAAATGGCATCAATTTCACCACAGAAGAAATAGTATAATAGGGACTGACAGGTCTTTCACTACACCCAATCCAAATGAAGGCCTTACACCACAGAAGTGGCATTGATTTCACGAGAGTAGAAAGAGTAAAACAGGTACTGTGAGGCAGTGACCCCTGTTACAGTTAAGGGGAGCAGGTTGTGCTCCCCAGAATGCGCATGGAGGCGGATGAAGGCCATAGGTGTGCATGACAGTCGCAGGTGTAGCTATAATTGCAATGTGAGGCAGTAATTCATGTCACATGTAGGGGTCGCTGAGTGTTCTCCCCAGGTTGTGCATGCAGACGGATGAAGTCCATAGGTGTGCATGGGAGTCACGGATTTCCGGTCCGGATTTTCCATGTGGCTCAAGGCCACAGGTTTGTGTGTGTTAAAAGCCCTGCAGTAAGAGGTATGGGTGGGTGAGGTGCACGTCAGTGTCATTCTGATGTAACATACATAGTAACATAGTAACATAGTTAGTTAGGCCGAAAAAAGACATTTGTCCATCCAGTTCAGCCTATATTCCATCATAATAAATACCCAGATCTACGTCCTTCTACAGAACCTAATAATTGTATGATACAATATTGTTCTGCTCCAAGAAGACATCCAGGCCTCTCTTGAACCCCTCGACTGAGTTCGCCATCACCACCTCCTCAGGCAAGCAATTCCAGATTCTCACTGCCCTAACAGTAAAGAATCCTCTTCTATGTTGGTGGAAAAACCTTCTCTCCTCCAGACGCAAAGAATGCCCCCTTGTGCCCGTCACCTTCCTTGGTATAAACAGATCCTCAGCGAGATATTTGTATTGTCCCCTTATATACTTATACATGGTTATTAGATCGCCCCTCAGTCGTCTTTTTTCTAGACTAAATAATCCTAATTTCGCTAATCTATCTGGGTATTGTAGTTCTCCCATCCCCTTTATTAATTTTGTTGCCCTCCTTTGTACTCTCTCTAGTTCCATTATATCCTTCCTGAGCACCGGTGCCCAAAACTGGACACAGTACTCCATGTGCGGTCTAACTAGGGATTTGTACAGAGGCAGTATAATGCTCTCATCATGTGTATCCAGACCTCTTTTAATGCACCCCATGATCCTGTTTGCCTTGGCAGCTGCTGCCTGGCACTGGCTGCTCCAGGTAAGTTTATCATTAACTAGGATCCCCAAGTCCTTCTCCCTGTCAGATTTACCCAGTGGTTTCCCGTTCAGTGTGTAATGGTGATATTGATTCCCTCTTCCCATGTGTATAACCTTACATTTATCATTGTTAAACCTCATCTGCCACCTTTCAGCCCAAGTTTCCAACTTATCCAGATCCATCTGTAGCAGAATACTATCTTCTCTTGTATTAACTGCTTTACATAGTTTTGTATCATCTGCAAATATCGATATTTTACTGTGTAAACCTTCTACCAGATCATTAATGAATATGTTGAAGAGAACAGGTCCCAATACTGACCCCTGCGGTACCCCACTGGTCACAGCGACCCAGTTAGAGACTATACCATTTATAACCACCCTCTGCTTTCTATCACTAAGCCAGTTACTAACCCATTTACACACATTTTCCCCCAGACCAAGCATTCTCATTTTGTGTACCAACCTCTTGTGCGGCACGGTATCAAACGCTTTGGAAAAATCGAGATATACCACGTCCAATGACTCACCGTGGTCCAGTCTATAGCTTACCTCTTCATAAAAACTGATTAGATTGGTTTGACAGGAGCGATTTCTCATAAACCCATGCTGATATGGAGTTAAACAGTTATTCTCATTGAGATAATCCAGAATAACATCCCTCAGAAACCCTTCAAATATTTTACCAACAATAGAGGTTAGACTTACTGGCCTATAATTTCCAGGTTCACTTTTAGAGCCCTTTTTGAATATTGGCACCACATTTGCTATGCGCCAGTCCTGCGGAACAGACCCTGTCGCTATAGAGTCACTAAAAATAAGAAATAATGGTTTATCTATTACATTACTTAGTTCTCTTAGTACTCGTGGGTGTATGCCATCCGGACCCGGAGATTTATCTATTTTAATCTTATTTAGCCGGTTTCGCACCTCTTCTTGGGTTAGATTGGTGACCCTTAATATAGGGTTTTCATTGTTTCTTGGGATTTCACCTAGCATTTCATTTTCCACCGTGAATACCGTGGAGAAGAAGGTGTTTAATATGTTAGCTTTTTCCTCGTCATCTACAACCATTCTTTCCTCACTATTTTTTAAGGGGCCTACATTTTCAGTTTTTATTCTTTTACTATTGATATAGTTGAAGAACAGTTTGGGATTAGTTTTACTCTCCTTAGCAATGTGCTTCTCTGTTTCCTTTTTGGCAGCTTTAATTAGTTTTTTAGATAAAGTATTTTTCTCCCTATAGTTTTTTAGAGCTTCAATGGTGCCATCCTGCTTTAGTAGTGCAAATGCTTTCTTTTTACTGTTAATTGCCTGTCTTACTTCTTTGTTTAGCCACATTGGGTTTTTCCTATTTCTAGTCCTTTTATTCCCACAAGGTATAAACCGCTTACACTGCCTATTTAGGATGTTCTTAAACATTTCCCATTTATTATCTGTTTTCTCATTTTTGAGGATATTGTCCCAGTCTACCAGATTAAGGGCATCTCTAAGCTGTTCAAACTTTGCCTTCCTAAAGTTCAATGTTTTTGTGACTCCCTGACAAGTCCCCCTAGTGAAAGACAGGTGAAACTGCACAATATTGTGGTCGCTATTTCCTAAATGCCCAACCACCTGCAGATTTGTTATTCTGTCAGGTCTATTAGATAGTATTAGGTCTAAAAGTGCTGCTCCTCTGGTTGGATTCTGCACCAATTGTGAAAGATAATTTTTCTTGGTTATTAGCAGAAACCTGTTGCCTTTATGGGTTTCACAGGTTTCTGTTTCCCAGTTAATATCCGGGTAGTTAAAGTCCCCCATAACCAGGACCTCATTATGGGTTGCAGCTTCATCTATCTGCTTTAGAAGTACACTTTCCATGCTTTCTGTTATATTTGGGGGTTTGTAACAGACCCCAATGAGAATTTCGTTACCATTTTTCCCTCCATGAATTTCGACCCATATGGACTCGACATCCTCATTTCCTTCGCTAATATCCTCCCTTAAAGTGGACTTTAGACAAGACTTTACATAGAGACAAACCCCTCCTCCTCTTCGATTTTTACGATCCTTTCTAAACAGACTGTAACCCTGTAAGTTAACTGCCCAGTCATAGCTTTCATCTAACCATGTCTCGGTTATTCCCACTATGTCAAAGTTACCTGTAGATATTTCTGCTTCTAGTTCTTCCATCTTGTTTGTCAGGCTTCTGGCGTTTGCGAGCATGCAGTTTAGAGGACTTTGTTTTGTTCCAATCTCCTCACTGTGGATTGTTTTAGAAATGTTCTTACCTCCCTTCTGAGTATGTTTTCCTGGGTCGTCTTTGTTCGAGTCTAATGTTTTTCTTCCCGTCCCCTCTTCTTCTAGTTTAACGCCCTCCTGATGAGTGTAGCGAGTGTGTACTGGTGTGCAGAGCAGAGGCCTGCAGAGCACTGGCTGAGTGCATGGAGGCACAGGCCAGCGGAGCAAGCACCCAGGGCAGCTGAATAGCCTGGCACCTGCAGCATATACAGTGATGCAAGTCGTCCATGGTCTCGGATGTGGACAGTCCTGTGCCCAGAGGTGGATATCCTGGGCTCGAAGGAGTCGGATGTGGACAGTCCTGTGCCCGAAAGAGGACTAGCATGTGTAACGATTGCAAACAGGTGAATATGGTGCCCGGCTGCTATCCGGAGGATATTTTGGGCTGTATATGGCTGTGTGAGTAAAGAGACTGTAAGAGACTGTGATACAGTGATGCAGGGCACCCACAGGAACTAGTAAGAGGATGACTGGCATGTGTAGTGTCTGCAACATATGAGGCTGTGTATGGAAACTGTTATATGGTGTACAGTCGCCCAGGGAAACTGGACAAGGGAAGCCTGGCCTGTGTAGGGACGGCAAATCTAAAGCAATATGATATGTATTGCTATGAACTGGTGTGAACTGCACACTGATAATATACACTGAAGTGATATGCATTTGTGTGAATTGGACTTTAATGTTGTGAGGAAACACATTAAAGAGACTTTTGTGTTGGAACTTTGTGGGTCACTGCCTCTTCACTGTGTACAATGCTACACAATCTTACAGGACCGACAGGTCTTCCACTGTTAGGGCTGGCGGAATGCACCAAATAATATTAAGGAAGATATCAGGTGCGTTTGCAGCTCGGGGTCCACCGTGCAGAGATGACACCTGCTGCTCGGTAATGGCGGACAGTATATGGCAGTATAATGTGAGCACACATGGGTTAGCTTCACCTGGTATGTAAGGAGGCAAACCCTGTTGCGTCACAGGGACGCAATACCACAAAGTGAACGCTAGTGTTTTGGTCACAGGACCCTTCCCCAAGGACACAGGGTGAGAGTCCCTCTAGACCCACTATAGCGTTCGGCCCCGCAACAGCGATGCCAGGGAGTAACTGAACTAAAGATTTACCGCACTATGTGCATACAGCGCCGCTTTGGTGGACACCACTAACCAACCTAAGCTTGAACCTGGAAAGCGCACTATTTGCGCATGGCGCTGCTCTGACGGACACTGCTATAGATGCAGTACTGTCGTGCCTTGTGCTGGATAGTTTGCTCCAATTACCCACAGTCAGTCAACAACATTAGGGAAGGGGATCAATTAGGAGCTTTCATCAGATTACATACACACATACGCGATTTTAGATTTATACTACAGCATAGCCGAGCGGTAAAGTAAACCTTTAATAGCTGCATCCTTCCGGGACCTTCCCAGAGGTCCAATCAGGGCCACTTCAGGATCTGAGCATGCGACCCCCGACCTCCAATGAGGGGTCATCCCACGGGTATGCTCAGTTGACAAAAAGCAGGACTTAGTCCATGGAGCGTCTGTTCTCTGCTGATTAATGCTGTTTACAATAGCTGAACCTGGGATGGCAGCAGTAACTAGATGCTCAGCATTAGGGAAAGATGCTGGGAACGACGTCTCTGCTGAGCAGGCTACTCTGCAGCTGGGGAAAAATCAGAGACCGCAGAGGGCATGGTTTGAGATTCCCCCTGTGCAGCGGAGGGAACTCGACATCTAACATTTACTATACCCATTCCAGCCGATGGACACCCAACCAGAAGTATTCACATTTCCAAAAAATATGGACTGACAGGTCTTCCACTACACCCAATCCAGCAGCTCGACATCCAACCAGGACTGTTCACATTTAAACAAATGTGGGCCTTACACCACAAAAGTGGCATCAATTTCACAAGTGTAATAATAGTATAATATGGATCAACAGGTCTTCCACTACACTTAAAGCAACAGATGGACACCCAACCAAGAGTGTTCACATTTCCAAAAATTATTGGCAGACAATATCAAAGTGGCATCATAACCAGGAGTATTCACATTTTAAATAATGAGGACCTGACACCACCGAAGAGGAATAACTGTCACAAAAATAGAAATTGTATAATTGTGACCGAAACGTTTTCCACTACAGCTCGCTCAGCAGATGTAGACCATGTCTATTCACATTTCTGCAAAATTGTGTTACCATCAGCAGCAGCAGCCACACTCAATCTATACACTTGGCCTGGGACAACTCATAAAGTCTCATGGATTCCAGTACCACCTTTATGCTGATGACACTCAGATCTACCTTTCTGGCCCAGACGTCACCGCTCTGCTGTGCAGAATCCTGGAGTGTCTATCAGCCATATCCTCCTTCTTTTCCTCTCGCTTCCTCAAACTCAATGTGGACAAATCTGAACTCATCATCTTTCCTCCATCTCATAGATCTTCCTTACCTGACCTATCTATCACAAATAATGACATCACGCTTTCCCCCATACCGGAAGTCCGCTGCCTCGGAGTAACCCTTGACTCTGTCCTGTCCTTCAAACCGCACATCCAAGCTCTTTTTACCTCCTGTCGCCTCCAGCTCAAAAGTATCTCCAGAATCCGTCTCCGTTTCCTCAACCATCAATCTACTAAAATGCTTGTGCATGCCTTCATCATCTCCCACCTTGACTACTGCAACATCCTTTTCTGTCGCCTCCCTGCTAACACCCTTGCACCTTTCCAGTCCATCCTTAACTCTGCTGCCCAACTAATTCATCTCTCTCCTCGCTACTCCTACGCTTCTCCCTCTGCAAATTTCTTCACTGGCTCCCATTCCCTTAGCGTATCCAGTTCAAATTTCTAATACTAACCTAGAAAGCCATCCATAACCTGTCTCCTATATATATCTCTGAACTAATCTCCCAATATCTTCCCTCACATAATCTCCAGTCCTCCCAAGACCTCCTTCTCTCCTCCACACTTATTCGCTCCTCACCCAACCGCCTCCAAGACTTCTCCCGAATATCCCCCATCCTCTGGAATGCTTTGCCTCAACACGTCCGACTATCAACCACATTCGGATCCTTCAGAGGGAACCTGAAATCACACCTCTGCAGGAAAGACTACAGTCTGCACTGACCCACTGCCTCCTCACCGCTACCGAAGCTACCGCCTCACCAACACTGGAGCTCCTGCAACCCTCAACCTATTGTTTCCTTCCACACCACCCTGCAGAATGTAAGCCCGCAAGGGCAGGGTCCTAACTAGTGTTGAGCGATACCTTCCGATATCGGAAAGTATCGGTATCGGATAGGATCGGCCGATATTCAAAAAATATCGGATATCGCCGATACCGATACCCGATCCCAATGCAAGTCAATGGAACCAAAATATCGGAATTAAAATAAACCCTTTCTTGCCTTGTAGGTTCATTCTACATGAATGAAAACAACTAAGAATAATGCCGGATGTATTTGGGGAGGTGACGGAGACATTAAAGTCATAGAGGTTTATCCCAATCAAATAGAATAGCATGTTTTTTGTTTTGTTTTTTAAGACGTTCGGAGTGACAAAGATATTGACTATGTAAATTTTTTTTTTATTTTGTCAGATATTGATGTTTCACTATTCCACGCCCTTCCCCTTCTTTTTTTTTACTTTTCCCACACTTTCATCTTCATCATCATCAGCATCTTTGACATCAACTTCTTCTTCACCTTATTCATCTTCTTCTTCATCCTTTACCTTTTTTTTTTTTTAATACATTCTTCATATTCATTTTATTCAACTGTTATTATTCTTCCTATTCTACTTCTTCATCATATTCTCATTTGTGACAGGCATTCCCGTAGTTGTTATCTATAAAAGTTGGAAGATTACACCTTCCGTTCTGCCAGTCACAAAAGTTACATTTGTCCGCGTTCAGTTTGGCCTGCAGCATCAGGCTTTATCCAGGGGCACCACGAGGAGGAACGGACTCACCCCCATACACTGCTTAGTCTTCTTCTGCATATAATTTAGATAATATCTTTTGCTCTGATATTAAGTGTTATGCTTAATGTTCTTCTGCTCTTTGTTCTGCAGCCTCTTGTTCTTCTGCTTCTCGGTCTTCCATGTCGTCGTCTCCACGGTCGTCGTCTCCAGTGTCGTCATCTCCGCCGTCGTTGTCTCAGCCGTCGTCGTCTCCGCCGTCGTCGTCGTCTCCGCCGTCGTCGTCGTCTCCGCCGTCGTCGTCGTCGTCATCGGGGTGGTCTTCTGGGTCGTCGTCGTCGTCATCGGGGTGGTCTTCCGGGTCTTCGACTTTAGGGTCTTCAACTTGGATATGTAGCAGAAGGTACAAGAAGGCTGAGAAAATGCCAAGAACCAGCTGATGGAACTGGAACTCGGATGGCTACCCGAAGGTTCAAGAGCCTATGGAACTACCGAGGACCAGCTGACGTTACTGGAACCCGGTTACTAAGCAGGAGGTACCCATGCTAAAAAGCACTACCAAGGACCGCCTGACGTTGGCGGAACTCGGATACCCAGAAGGAGGCACCTAAGCCAAAGGCTCTGCCCGGAACCAGCTGACGGTACTGGAACCAGGATGGGGAGCAGAAGGTACAAGAGCAAAAGACACTGCCGAGAACCAGCTGACGGTACTGGAACCCGGATGGGTAGCCGAAGGTCCAAGAGCCAATGGAACTACTGAGGACCAGCTGACGTTACTGGAACCCGGTTACTAAGCAGGAGGTACCCGTGCCTGAAAGCACTACCAAGGACCACCTGACGTTGGTGGAACTTGGATACCCAGAAGGAGGCACCTAAGCCAAAGGCTCTGCCCGGAACCAGCTGACGGTACTGGAACCAGGATGGGGAGCAGAAGGTACAAGAGCAAAAGACACTGCCGAGAACCAGCTGACGGTGCTGGAACCAGGTGGTGGACCTGAAGGCCCACAGGAGAGGAGAGAACAGCTAGGCCGCGAGGCAGCCGCAGTTACCGAACCCCAACAGTCCTACAGGGGGAGCTGGGCCTACTGGCACTACAGAACCAGCCTTGACTACCAGTTCACGCAGCCCACATAGGAAGCTCCTAAACTGGAGGCACCCTGGAGTTGGCTAACCCGACAGCACCACGACGGGGCAAGCATAGGCGTCTCAGTGAGCTTGACACAACCCCGAAACAGCTGACGGTGCTGAAACCAGGCTTGGCACGAGGGAGTACCTGTGTCAAAAACACTGCCGAGAACCAGCTGGCGTTGCTGGAACCCAGATGCGTTGCCCTAGTGTGCAAGAGCCAATGGCACGACCGAGGACTAGCTGACGGTGCTGGAACCCGGTTACTAAGCTGTAGGTGCCCGCGCTTAAAAGCACTACCAAGGACCGCCTGACGTTGGCGGAACTCGGATACCCAGGAGGAGGCACCTAAGCCAAAGGCTCGGCCCGGAACCAGCTGACGGTGCTGGAACCAGGAGGTGGACCCGAAGGCCCACAGGAGAGGAGAGAACAGCTAGGCCGCGAGGCAGCCGCAGTTACCGAACCCCAACAGTCCTACAGGGGGAGCTGGGCCTACTGGCACTACAGAACCAGCCTTGACTACCAGTTCACGCAGCCCACATAGGAAGCTCCTAAACTGGAGGCACCCTGGAGTTGGCTAACCCGACCGCACCACGACGGGGCAAGCATAGGCGTCTCAGTGAACTTGACACAACCCGGAAACAGCTGACGGTGCTGAAACCAGGCTTGGCACGAGGGAGTACCTGTGACAAGAACACTGCCGAGAACCAGCTGGCGTTGCTGGAACCCAGATGCGTTACCCCAGTGTGCAAGAGCCAATGGCACGACCGAGGACCAGCTGACGGTGCTGGAACCCGGTTACTAAGCTGTAGGTGCCCGCGCTTAAAAGCACTACCAAGGACCGCCTGACGTTGGCGGAACTCGGATACCCAGGAGGAGGCACCTAAGCCAAAGGCTCGGCCCGGAACCATCTGACGGTGCTGGAACCAGGAGGTGGACCCGAAGGCCCACAGGAGAGGAGAGAACAGCTAGGCCGCGAGGCAGCCACAGTTACCGAACCCCAACAGTCCTACAGGGGGAGCTGGGCCTACTGGCACTACAGAACCAGCCTTGACTACCAGTTCACGCAGCCCACATAGGAAGCTCCTAAACTGGAGGCACCCTGGAGTTGGCTAACCCAACCGCACCACGACGGGGCAAGCATAGGCGTCTCAGTGAACTTGACACAACCCGGAAACAGCTGACGGTGCTGAAACCAGGCTTGGCACGAGGGAGTACCTGTGACAAGAACACTGCCGAGAACCAGCTGGCGGTGCTGAAACCCAGATGCGTTGCCCCAGTGTGCAAGAGCCAATGGCACCGAGGACCAGCTGGCGGTGCTGGAACCCGGTTACTAAGCTGTAGGTGCCCGCGCTTAGAAGCACTACCAAGGACCGCCTGGCGTTGGCGGAACTCGGATACCCAGGAGGAGGCACCTAAGCCAAAGGCTCGGCCTGGAACCAGCTGACGGTGCTGGAACCAGGAGGTGGACCCGAAGGCCCACAGGAGAGGAGAGAACAGCTAGGCCGCAAGGCAGCCGCAGTTACCGAACCCCAACAGTCCTACAGGGGGAGCTGGGCCTACTGGCACTACAGAACCAGCCTTGACTACCAGTTCACGCAGCCCACATAGGAAGCTCCTAAACTGGAGGCACCCTGGAGTTGGCTAACCCGACCGCACCACGACGGGGCAAGCATAGGCGTCTCAGTGAACTTGACACAACCCGGAAACAGCTGACGGTGCTGAAACCAGGCTTGGCACGAGGGAGTACCTGTGACAAGAACACTGCCGAGAACCAGCTGGCGGTGCTGGAACCCAGATGCGTTGCCCCAGTGTGCAAGAGCCAATGGCACCGAGGACCAGCTGGCGGTGCTGGAACCCGGTTACTAAGCTGTAGGTGCCCGCGCTTAAAACCACTACCAAGGACCGCCTGGCGTTGGCGGAACTCGGATACCCAGGAGGAGGCACCTAAGCCAAAGGCTCGGCCCGGAACCAGCTGACAGTGCTGGAACCTGGAGGTGGACCCGAAGGCCCACAGGAGAGGAGAGAACAGCTAGGCCGCGAGGCAGCCGCAGTTACCGAACCCCAACAGTCCTACAGGGGGAGCTGGGCCTACTGGCACTACAGAACCAGCCTTGACTACCAGTTCACGCAGCCAACATAGGAAGCTCCTAAACTGGAGGCACCCTGGAGTGGGCTAACCCGACAGCACCACGACGGGGCAAGCATAGGCGTCTCAGTGAGCTTGACACAACCCGGAAACCGCTGACGGTGCTGAAACCAGGCTTGGCACGAGGGAGTACCTGTGTCAAAAACACTGCCGAGAACCAGCTGGTGTTGCTGGAACCCAGATGCGTTGCCCCAGTGTGCAAGAGCCAATGGCACGACCGAGGACCAGCTGACGGTGCTGGAACCCGGTTACTAAGCTGTAGGTGCCCGCGCTTAAAAGCACTACCAAGGACCGCCTGACGTTGGCGGAACTCGGATACCCAGGAGGAGGCACCTAAGCCAAAGGCTCGGCCCGGAACCAGCTGATGGTGCTGGAACCAGGAGGTGGACCCGAAGGCCCACAGGAGAGGAGAGAACAGCTAGGCCGCGAGGCAGCCGCAGTTACCGAACCCCAACAGTCCTACAGGGGGAGCTGGGCCTACTGGCACTACAGAACCAGCCTTGACTACCAGTTTACGCAGCCCACATAGGAAGCTCCTAAACTGGAGGCACCCTGGAGTTGGCTAACCCGACAGCACCACGACGGGGCAAGCATAGGCGTCTCAGTGAACTTGACACAACCCGGAAACAGCTGACGGTGCTGAAACCAGGCTTGGCACGAGGGAGTATCTGTGACAAGAAAACTGCTGAGAACCAGCTGGCGTTGCTGGAACCCAGATGCGTTGCCCCAGTGTGCAAGAGCCAATGGCACGACCGAGGACCAGCTGACGGTGCTGGAACCCGGTTACTAAGCTGTAGGTGCCCGCGCTTAAAAGCACTACCAAGGACCGCCTGACGTTGGCGGAACTCGGATACCCAGGAGGAGGCACCTAAGCCAAAGGCTCGGCCCAGAACCAGCTGACGGTGCTGGAACCAGGATGGGGAGCAGAAGGTACAAGAGCAAAAGACACTGCCGAGAACCAGCTGACGGTACTGGAACCCGGATGGGTAGCCGAAGGTCCAAGAGCCAATGGAACTACCGAGGACCAGCTGACGTTACTGGAACCCGGTTACTAAGCAGGAGGTACCCGTGCCTGAAAGCACTACCAAGGACCACCTGACGTTGGTGGAACTTGGATACCCAGAAGGAGGCACCTAAGCCAAAGGCTCGGCCCGGAACCAGCTGACGGTGCTGGAACCAGGAGGTGGACCCGAAGGCCCACAGGAGAGGAGAGAACAGCTAGGCCGCGAGGCAGCCGCAGTCACCGAACCCCAACAGTCCTACAGGGGGAGCTGGGCCTACTGGCACTACAGAACCAGCCTTGACTACCAGTTCACGCAGCCCACATAGGAAGCTCCTAAACTGGAGGCACCCTGGAGTTGGCTAACCCGACCGCACCACGACGGGGCAAGCATAGGCGTCTCAGTGAACTTGACACAACCCGGAAACAGCTGACGGTGCTGAAACCAGGCTTGGCACGAGGGAGTACCTGTGACAAGAACACTGCCGAGAACCAGCTGGCGGTGCTGGAACCCAGATGCGTTGCCCCAGTGTGCAAGAGCCAATGGAACGACCGAGGACCAGCTGACGGTGCTGGAACCCGGTTACTAAGCTGTAGGTGCCCGCGCTTAAAAGCACTACCAAGGACCGCCTGACGTTGGCGGAACTCGGATACCCAGGAGGAGGCACCTAAGCCAAAGGCTCGGCCCGGAACCAGCTGACGGTGCTGGAACCAGGTGGTGGACCCGAAGGTCCACAGGAGAGGAGAGAACAGCTAGGCCGCGAGGCAGCCGCAGTTACCGAACCCCAACAGTCCTACAGGGGGAGCTGGGCCTACTGGCACTACAGAACCAGCCTTGACTACCAGTTCACGCAGCCCACATAGCAAGCTCCTAAACTGGAGGCACCCTGGAGTTGGCTAACCCGACCGCACCATGACGGGGCAAGCATAGGCGTCTCAGTGAACTTGACACAACCCGGAAACAGCTGACGGTGCTGAAACCAGGTTTGGCACGAGGGAGTACCTGTGACAAGAACACTGCCGAGAACCAGCTGGCTGTGCTGGAACCCGGATGCTTTGCCTATCAAACATTGTCTTCCTACAGCCCCAACTAGCGGTGTTGGAGCAAAGGGTAAGCAGGGGGAGCAGAGTGTAGGCTGAAGCCTGCACTGGAGTCAGCTTTGTGTCTGCGTTGCGTTTGCAGGACACTTTGCCGGCTACACAGTGGGGGAACAGCAGGCGGTGCTGAACCCCACTAACACATTGGCTGGTGTTTTTCTCTGTGCAGCTAGCACTTCCGGACAAAAACTAGCGTTGTTACAGCCCAGGGTCAGCAGGAGGAGGAGAGGAGCAGAGTGTAGGCCGAAGCCTAGTTGAACAAATTTCAAAGGTAACCTTTAACCCCCCCTCAGGTGTTACAAAGTACAAGAGCCACACCTTGTGCAGCATTAATGCTGCACAAGAAAAGGTTGCTCTATTAATTTGTCTACTTGCACACGCTGAATGCAACACGTACACAATTTAGCCCATTCTACAGTCAAACTGTAGTTGAGGCGTGACTTGTATTTTTAAGGAGACGCAGCATAGGTGTCCCAAATAACGCCTTTGTGCTAGGCGCTGCTTCCTGAGCGTTGTTTTTTGCTGTACAGGAGTCTGCGCTCTTGTGTTATCCCTTGGCAATGCCCTGTTAGCGCTGCCCGTCTTATGACCTCATTTCATGTTGGCCGCTGCGGTTAACGATGGCCATAAATCCCAGACCCACACTGCCTTTTCATAAAGTCACACTGCGGTGCTGGGATTCGTGGCCTTGAGCAGTAAATATTTTCGACGCTCACACACGTCCTTACACCTGCTTCAGACTGGGCGGCCTCTGCTGATCCCTTTTCGCATGCCGCGGCCAGGAGGCCGCACAGTCTGAAGAAGGCGGAAGGAGATGAGTGACGACAGGCGAACATATGCACTGCTCGTGCCCATAAACCACACCCTCGCTGACAAAATAAATAAGACAACGAGGGGCGTTGTTTCACGCAGGGCGGATGCACAGGCGCAGCCAGCTAACCATGATGTCAAAAGACGGGAAGCGCTACCAAGGGGGGTGCTGCATATCATTAGAAAGGAAAGTCACACCTCAGGGACAGTGGAATGGTCTCAATGAGACACATTTTGTACGTGTTGAGTTCCACGTGGGCAAGGAGAAAAAGTCAGCCACCTTGTACAAATGCAGCAGTACTGCTGAACAAGGTGGCTGTTATACATAGAAACACCTGGGGGTGGGGGGCAGGCTCCCTTCAATTTCAGTTCATGTGCCTGCATGGCGTTTGCAGGTCACATTGCCGGCTACACAGCTGGGGAACAGCTGGCGGTGCTGAACCCCACTGACACATTGGCTGGTGTTTTTCTCTGTGCAGCTAGCAATTCCGGGCAAAAACTAGCGTTGTTAGAGCCCAGGGTCAGCAGGATGAGGAGAGGAGCAGAGTGTAGGCCGAAGCCTGAACTGGTGGCAGCTTTTGATCAGTTGTGCCAGCGTGGCTTGTGCTGGACACGATGCCGGCTAGACAGCAGGGGAACAGCTGGCGGTGCTGAACCCCACTAACACATTGGCTGTTGTTTTTCTCTGTGAAGCTCGCATTTCCGGGCAAAAACTGGCGGTGTTAGAGCCCAGGGTAAGCAGGAGGAGGAGAGGAGCAGAGTGTAGGCCGAAGCCTAGTTGAACCAATTTCAAAGGTAACCTTTAACCCCCCTCAGGTGTTGCAAGGTACAAGAGCCACACCTCGTGCAGCATTAATGCTGCACAAGTAAAAGGTTGCTCTCTTAATTTTTCTCCTTGCACACGCTGAATAAAACACGTACACTATTTAGCCCATTATACTGTCAAACAGTAGTGGAGGCGTGACTTGTCTTTTTAAGGAGATGCAGCACAGGTGTCAAAATTTACACCTAGGTGCTGGGCGCAGATTCCTGAGCGTTGTTATTTGCAGTACAGGAGTCTGCGCTCTTGTTATCCCTTGGCCATGCGCTGTGAGCGATGCCTGTCTTCTCACCTCATTTCATGTTGGCCGGTGCGGTTAGCGATGGCCATGAAACCCAGACTCGCAGTGTCTTTTAATAAAGTCACACTGCAGAGCTGGGATTCGTGACCTTGCGCAGCAAATTTTGTCGCCTGTCCCTCATGTCCTTACACCTGCATCAGACTGGGCGGCCTCATCTGATCCCTTCTCGCATGCCGCGGCCATGAGGCCGCACATTCTGAAGAAGGCGGAAGGAGATGAGTAAAGACAGGCGAAGATATCCACTGCTCGTGCCCATCAATCACACCCTCGCAGTCAAAATAAGTAAGACAATGAGGAGCGTGGTTTCAGGCAGGGCGGACGCACAGCCGCAGCCAGCCAACCAAAGATGTCAGAAGACGGGCAGCGCTAACAAGGGGGGTGCTGCGTGTCATTAAAAAGGAAAGTCACACCTCAGGGACATTGTAATGGTCTGTAATGAGACACATTTTTTACGTGTTTAATTAAACGTGGGCAAGTAGACAAAGTCAGCCACCTTGTACAAATGCAGCAGTACTGCTGTACAAGGTGGCTGTTATACATAGAAACACCTTGGGGTGGGTGGCAGGGTCCCTTTAATTTCAGTTCATGTGCCTGCGTGGCGTTTGCAGGTCACGTTGCCGGCTACACAGCAGGGGAACAGCTGGCGTTGCTGAACCCCACTAACTCATTGGCTGGTGTTTTTCTCTGTGCAGCTAGCACTTCCAGGCTAAAACTGGCGGGTGTTATGAGCCCAGGGTCAGCAGGAGGAGGAGAGGAGCAGAGTGTAGGCCGAAGCCTGCACTGGTGGCAGCTTTTGTTCCGTTGTGCCTGCGTGGCGTTTGCAGGTCACGTTGCCGGCTACACAGCTGGGGAACAGCTGGCGGTGCTGAACCCCACTAACACATTGGCTGGTGTTTTTCTCTGTGCAGCTAGCACTTCCGGGCAAAAACTAGCGGTGTTTAAGCCCAGGGTCAGCAGGAGGAGGAGAGGAGCAGAGTGTAGGCCGAAGCCTAGTTGAACCAATTTCAAAGGTAACCTTTAACCCCCCTCAGGTGTTGCAAGGTACAAGAGCCACACCTCATGCAGCATTAATGCTGCACAAGTAAAAGGTTGCTCTCTTAATTTTGCTCCTTGCACACGCTGAATAAAACACGTACACTATTTAGCCCATTCTACTGTAAAACAGTAGTGGAGGCGTGACTTTTCTTTTTAAAGAAAAGCAGCCCAGGTGTCGAAAATAACACCTTGGTTCATGGGCGCAGCTTCCTGAGCGTTGTTATTTGCTGTACAGGAGTCTGCGCTCTTGTTATCCCTTGGCCATGCGCTGTGAGCGCTTCCTGTCTTCTGACCTCATTTCATGTCGGCCGTTGCGGTTAGCGATGGAAATGAATCCCAGACCCACAGTGTGTTTTCAAAAAATCACACTGCGTGGCTGGGATTCGTGGCCTTGTGCAGTAAATATGTTTGCCGCTCACACATGTCCTTACACCTGCTTCAGACTGGGCGGCCTCATCTGATCCCTTATCGCATGCCGCGGCCATGAGGCCGCTTAGTCTGAAGAAGGCGGAAGGAGATGAGTTAAGACAGGCGAACATATGCACTGCACATGCCCATCAATAACACCCTCGCAGCCAAAATATATGAGACAATGAGGGGCGTTGTGTTGGGCAGGGCGTACGCACAGGCACAGGCAGCCAACCAATGATGTCAGAAGACGGGCAGCGCTACTAAGGGTGGTGCTGCGTATCATTAGAAAGGAAAGTCACACCTCAGGGACAGTTGAATGGTCTCAATGAGACACATTTTGTACGTGTTGAGTTCCACGTGGGCAAGGAGAAAAAGTCAGCCACCTTGTACAAATTCAGCAGTACTGCTGTACAAGGTGGCTATTATACATAGAAACACCTGGGGGTGGGGGGCAAGCTCCCTTCAATTTCAGTTCATGTGCCTGCGTGGCGTTTGCAGGTCACGTTGCAAGCTACACAGCAGGGGAACAGCTGGCGGTGCTGAACCCCACTAACACATTGGCTGGTGTTTTTCTCTGTGCAGCTAGCAATTCCGGGTAAAAACTAGCGGTTTTAGAGCCCAGGGTCAGCAGGAGGAGGAGATGAGCAGAGTGTAGGCCGAAGCCTCCACTGGTGGCAGCTTTTGGTCGGTTGTGCCAGCGTGGCTTGTGCTGGACACGATGCCGGCTACACAGCAGGGGAACAGCTGGCGGTGCTGAACCCCACTAACACATTGGCTGGTGTTTTTCTCTGTGCAGCTAGCACTTCAGGGCAAAAACTAGCGGTGTTAGAGCCCAGGGTCAGCAGGAGGAGGAGAGGAGCAAAGTGTAGGCCGAAGCCTAGTTGAACCAATTTCAAAGGTAACCTTTAACCCCCCCTCAGGTGTTGCAAGGCAGAAGAGCCACACCTTGTGCAGCATTAATGCTGCACAAGTAAAAGGTTGCTCTATTTAGTTTGCTCCTTGCACACGCTGAATAAAACACGTACACTATTTAGCCCATTATACTGTCAAACAGTAGTGGAGGCGTGACTTTTCTTTTGAAGAAGACACAGCACAGGTGTCAAAATTTACACCTAGGTGCTGGGCGCAGACTCCTTACCGTTGTTATTTGCAGTACAGGAGAGTGCGCTCTTGTGTTATGCCTTGGCAATACCCTGTTAGTGCAGGCCGTCTTATGACCTCATTTCATGTTGGCCGGTGCGGTTAACGATGGCCATAAATCCCAGACCCACAGTGCCTTTCCATAAAGTCACACTGCGGTGCTGGGATTCGTGGCCTTGTGCAGTAAATATGTTCGCCGCTCACACATGTCCTTACACCTGCTTCAGACTGGGCGGCCTCAGCTGATCCCTTATTGCCTGCCACGGCCATGAGGCCGCACAGTCTGAAGAAGGCGGAAGGAGGGGAGTGAAGACAGGCGAACATATGCACTGCTCGTGCCCATCAATCACACCCTCGCAGTCAAAATATATGAGACAACGAGGGGGGTTGTGTCGGGCAGGGCGGACGCACAGGCACAGGCAGCCAACCAATGATGTCAGAAGACGGGCAGCACTACCAAGGGGGGTGGTGCGTGTCATTAAAAAGTAAAGTCACACCTCAGGGACATTGTAATGGTCTCTAATGAGACACATTTTGTACATGTTGAGTTCCACGTGGGCAAAGAGAAAAAGTCAGCCACCTTGTACAAATGCAGCATTACTGCTGTACAAGGTGGCTGTTATACATAGAAACACATGGGGGTGGGGGGCAGGCTCACTGCAATTTCAGTTCATGTGCCTGCGTGGCGTTTGCAGGACACGTTGCCAGCTACACAGCAGGGGAACAGCTGGCGGTGCTGAACCCCACTAACACATTGGCTGGTATTTTTCTCTGTGCAGCTAGCAATTCCGGGCAAAAACTAGCGTTGTTAGAGCCCAGGGTCAGCAGGAGGAGGAGAGGAGCAGAGTGTAGGCCGAAGCCTGCACTGGTGGCAGCTTTTGATCAGTTGTGCCAGCGTGGCTTGTGCTGGACACGATGCCGGCTACACAGCAGGGGAACAGCTGGCGGTGCTGAACCCCACTAACACATTGGCGGGTGTTTTTCTCTGTGCAGCTAGCAATTCCGGGCAAAAACTAGCGTTGTTAGAGCTCAGGGTCAGCAGGAGGAGGAGAGGAGCAGAGTGTAGGCCGAAGCCTGCACTGGTGGCAGCTTTTGATCAGTTGTGCCAGCGTGGCTTGTGCTGGACACGATGCCGGCTAGACAGCAGGGGAACAGCTGGCGGTGCTGAACCCCACTAACACATTGGCGGGTGTTTTTCTCTGTGCAGCTAGCACTTCCAGGCTACAACTGGCGGTGTTATAGCCCAGGGTCAGCAGGAGGAGGAGAGGAGCAGAGTGTAGGCCGAAGCCTAGTTGAACCAATTTCAAAGGTAACCTTTAACCCCCCCTCAGGTGTTGCAAGGTACAAGAGCCACACCTTGTGCATCATTAATGCTGCACAAGTAAAAGGTTGCTCTCTTAATTTTGCTCCTTGCACACGCTGAATAAAACACGTACACTATTTAGCCCATTCTACTGTAGAACAGTAGTGGAGGCGTGACTTGTCTTTTTAAAGAAAAGCAGCACAGGTGTCGAAAATAACACCTTGGTGCATGGGCGCAGCTTCCTGAGCGTTGTTATTTGCTGTACAGGAGTCTGCGCTCTTGTTATCCCTTGGCCATGCGCTGTGAGCGCTTCCTGTCTTCTGACCTCATTTCATGTCGGCCGTTGCGGTTAGCGATGGACATGAATCCCAGACCCACAGTGTGTTTTCTAAAAATCACACTGCTTGGCTGGGATTCGTGGCCTTGTGCAGTAAATATGTTTGCCGCTCACACATGTCCTTACACCTGCTTCAGACTGGGCGGCCTCATCTGATCCCTTATCGCATGCCGCGGTCATGAGGCCACCCAGTCTGAAGAAGGCGGAAGGAGATGAGTGAACACAGGCAAACATATGCACTGCACATGCCCATCAATCACATCCTCGTTGTCCAAAAAAATAAGACACAGAGGGGCGTTGTTTCGAGCAGGGCAGACGCACAGGCGCAGCCAGCTAACCAATGATGTCAAAAGACGGGCAGCGCTAACAAGGGTGGTGCTGCGTATCATTAGAAAGGAAAGTCACACCTCAGGGACAGTGGAATGGTCTCAATGAGACACATTTAGTACGTGTTTAATTAAACGTGGGCAAGTAGAAAAAGTCTGCCACCTTGTACAAATGCAGCAGTACTGCTGTACAAGGTGGCTGTTATAAATAGAAACACCTGGGGGTGGGGGGCAGGCTTCCTTCAATTTCAGTTTATGTGCCTGCGTGGCGTTTGCAGGACACGTTGCCAGCTACACAGCAGGGGAACAGCTGGCGTTGCTGAACCCCACTGACACATTGACTGGTGTTTTTCTCTGTGCAGCTCGCATGTCCGGGCAAAAACTGGCGGTGTTAGAGCCCAGGGTCAGCAGGAGGAGGAGAGGAGCAAAGTGTAGGCCGAAGCCTGCACTGGTGGCAGCTTTTGGTCGGTTGTGCCAGCGTGGCTTGTGCTGGACACGATGCCGGCTACACAGCAGGGGAACAGCTGGCGGTGCTGAACCCCACTAACACATTGGCTGTTGTTTTTCTCTGTGAAGCTCGCATTTCCGGGCAAAAACTAGCGGTGTTAGAGCCCAGGGTCAGCAGGAGGAGGAGAGGAGCAAAGTGTAGGCCGAAGCCTGCACTGGTGGCAGCATTTGGTCGGTTGTGCCAGCGTGGCTTGTGCTGGACACGATGCCGGCTACACAGCAGGGGAACAGCTGGCGGTGCTGAACCCCACTAACACATTGGCTGTTGTTTTTCTCTGTGAAGCTCGCATTTCCGGGCAAAAACTAGCGGTGTTAGAGCCCAGGGTCAGCAGGAGGAGGAGAGGAGCAGAGTGTAGGCCGAAGCCTAGTTGAACGAATTTCAAAGGTAACCTTTAACCCCCCCTCAGGTGTTGCAAGGTAGAAGAGCCACACCTTGTGCAGCATTAATGCTGCACAAGTAAAAGGTTGCTCTCTAAATTTTGCTCCTTGCACACGCTGAATAAAACACGTACACTATTTAGCCCATTAAACTGTCAAACAGTAGTGGAGGCGTGACTTGTCTTTTTAAGGAGACGCAGCACAGGTGTCAAAATTTACACCTAGGTGGTGGGCGCAGATTCCTGAGCGTTGTATTAGCTGTACAGGAGTCTGCGCTATTGTGATCCCTTGGCCATGCGCTCTGAGCGCTGCCTGTCTTCTCACCTCATTTCATGTTGGCCGTTGCGGTTAGCAATGGATATGAATCCCAGGCCCACAGTGTGTTTTCAAAAAATCACACTGCGTGGCTGGGATTCGTGGCCTTGTGCAGTAAATATGTTTGCCGCTCACACATGTCCTTACACCTGCTTCAGACTGGGCGGCCTCAGCTGATCCCTTATCGCCTACCACGGCCAGGAGGCCGCACAGTCTGAAGAAGGCGGAAGGAGATGAGTTAAGACAGGCGAACATATGCACTGCACATGCCCATCAATCACACCCTCGCAGCCAAAATATATGAAACGAGGGGGGTTGTGTCGGGCAGGGCGGACGCACAGGCACAGGCAGCCAACTAATGATGTCAGAAGACGGGCAGCGCTACAAGGGGGGTGGTGCGTGTCATTAAAAAGTAAAGTCACACCTCAGGGACATTGTAATGGTCTGTAATGAGACACATATTTTATGTGTTTAATTCTACGTGGGCAAGGATAAAAAAACAGCCACCTTGTACAAATGCAGCAGTACTGCTGTACTAGGTGGCTGTTATACATAGAAACACCTGGGGGGGTGGGGCCAGGTTCCCTTTAATTTCAGTTCATGTGCCTGCGTGGCGTTTGCAGGTCACGTTGCCGGCTACACAGCAGGGGAACAGCTGGCGGTGCTGAACCCCACTAACACATTGGCTGGTGTTTTTCTCTGTGCAGCTAGAACTTCCGGGCAATAACTAGCGGTGTTTGAGCCCAGGGTCAGCAGGAGGAGGACAGGAGCAGAGTCTAGGCCGAAGCCTGCACTGGTGGCAGCTTTTGTTCTGTTGTGCCAGCGTGGCTTGTGCTGGACACGTTGCCGACTACACAGCAGGGAAACAGCTGGCGGTGCTGAACCCCACTGACACATCACCTAGTGTTTTTTCTGTGTAGACAACACTTCCAGGTGGCAACTGACAGTGTTGAAACCCAGGGAATCAAAGAGGAGCAGAGTGTAGGCCGAAGCCTGCAGTGGAGCAAGTTGAAAGGGAACCTTTAACCCCCCCCCCAGGCATTTGTTGCTGAAAGAGCCATCTTGTACAGCAGTAATACTGCACATGGAAAATGGTGGCTCCGAAAATTATGCTCCTTGCAAACGCTGAAGTACACACTCATATAATGTGTCCCCTCACACCGTCAAACCATCCCGGAAGTGGGACTTTCCTTTGTAATGTGACACAGCACAGCCGTCATTCCAACCCCCTTGGTGCCGGGCGCCACCTCCTCAACGTTGTTTGGTTCTGTCACGGAGCCCGCGCTGTAATGTTATCCCTTGGCCATGCACAGTTAGAGGTGCCCGTCTTCTGACATCATGTAGGTGTCAGGCTGGCAGTGCCTGTGCGTCCAAGCTGCCCGAGATCCAACCTTGCAGTGTAATCTAATGTAGTCCCACTGCGGGCCAGGGATCCATGGGCATGCGCAGTGCATATCATCGCCTCTCACTCACCTCCTTCCTGCTTCTTCAGACTGTGCGGCGTCACGGCCGTGGCATGCTATTAGGGATCAGCTGACGCCGCCTAGTCTGAAGAAGCGTGAAGAAGGGGAGTGAGAGGCTAGTATATGCACTGCGCATGGCCATGGATACCAGGCCCACTGTGGGATCACATTAGACGACACTGCGAGGTGTGATTTCGGGCAGCGTGGACGCACAGGCGCAGCCAGGACGACAACAAATGATGTCAGAGGACGGGCAGAGCAAACTGTGCATGGCCAAGGGATAACATAACAGCGCAGGGTCCATGACGGAATCAAACAACGCTAAGGAGGCAGCGCACGGTGCCAAGGGGGTAGCAATGACGGCTGTGCTGCGTCACATTACAAAGGAAATTCCCACCTCCGGGACGGTTGGACGGTGTGAGGGGACACATTACATGAGTGTGCAGTTCAGCGTTTGCAAGGAGCATAATTTCAAGAGCGACCTTTCCCTTGTGCAGTATTAGTGCTGCACATGGTGGCTCTTTCAGTAACAAACGCCTAGGGGGGGGGGGACAGGTCCCCTTACATTTTAGTTGTGCCAGCGTGGCGGTCGCATGACACGTTGCCGGATACACAGCTGGGGATCAGCTGACGTTACTGGACCCCAATAACAGAGGAGCGACTGTTGACTGTGCACACAGCACTTCCAGGCACCAACTGGCGGCGTTAGAGCCCAGGGACAGCAGGAGGAGCAGATTGGAGGTATTGCCGCACACACAGCTGGGGATCAACTGACGTTACTGAACCCCAATAACAGAGGAGCGACTGTTGACTGTGCACACAGCACTTCCAGGCACCAACTGGCGGTGTTAGAGCCCAGGGACAGCAGGAGGAGCAGATTGGAGGTATTGCCGCACACACAGCTGGGGATCAGCTGACGTTACTGAACCCCAATAACAGAGGAGCGACTGTTGACTGTGCACACAGCACTTCCAGGCACCAACTGGCGGTGTTAGAGCCCAGGGACAGCAGGAGGAGAAGATTGGAGGTATTGCCGCACACACAGCTGGGGATCAGCTGACGTTACTGAACCCCAATAACAGAGGAGCGACTGTTGACTGTGCACACAGCACTTTCAGGCACCAACTGGCGGTGTTAGAGCCCAGGGACAGCAGGAGGAGCAGAGGAACAGAGTGTAGGCCGAAGCCTGATTGGAGCAAGTTGAAAGGGAACCTTTAACCCCCCCCCAAGACGTTTGTAGCTGAAAGAGCCATCTTGTGCAGCACTAAGGATGCAAAAGGAAAAGGTGGTTCTTTTAATTATGCTCCTTGCAAACACCGAAGTAAACACTAAAAATGTGTCCCCTTATACCGTTAAACCGTCCCGGAGGTGCGAATTTCCTTCGTAATGGGACACAGCACAGCTGTCATTCCTATCCCCTTGGTGCCGTGCGCTGCCTCCTCAGCGTTGTTTTAAGCTGTCACAGAGCCTGCGCTGTTCTGTTAGCCCTTGGCCATGCCCAATTAGCGCTGCCTGTCTTCTGACATAATTTGGTGTCAGGCTGTCAGTGCCTGTGCGTCCACGCTGCTCCAGATCCCACCTCGCAGTCTCGTCTAACGTAATCCCACTGCGGGCCTTGGAACCATGGGCATGCACAGTGCATATCCTCGACTCTCACTCCCCTCCTTCCCTCTTCTTCAGACTGTGCGGTGTCACGGCTGTGGCATGCTATTAAGGATCAGCTGACGGCGCACAGTCTAAAGAAGGCGGAGGGAAATGAGCGAGACCCCGAGGGGAAGATATGCACTGCGCATGCCCATGGATCCCAGGCCCGCAGTGTGACTCAATCAGAAGACACTGCGAGGCGGGATCTCGGGCAGCGCGGCCGCACAGGCGCTGCCAGCCTGACACCAAATTATGTCAGAAGACAGGCAGCGCAAATAGGGCATGTCCAAGGGATAACAGAACAGCGCAGGCTCCGTGACAGCTTAAAACAACGCTGAGGAGGCAGCGCATGGCACCAAGGGGGTAGGAATGACGGCTGTGCTGCGTCACATTACGAAGGAAAGTCCCAGCTCCGGGACAGTATAACGGTATCAGTGAACACATTTTATAAGTGTTAAGTTCTGCGTGTGCAAGGAGCTAAAAAAAAAGAGCTACCTTTTCCTTGTGCAGCATTACTGCTGCACAAGATGGCTCTTTCAGTAACAAACGACGGGGGGGGGGGGACAGGTTCCCTTACATTTAGGTTGTTGTGCCAGCGTGGCGGTCACAGGACACATTGCCGGCTACACAGCTGGGGATCAGCTGACGTTACTGAAACCCAATAACACTGGGTCGTATGTTTTTACTGTGCAGCCTGCACTTCTGAGCCGCAACTGGCGGTGTTGGAGCCCAGGAATAGCAGTTCAGGTGGTAGAAAGATGAACACAGCAGGAGACCTGGATGACACCCAATTACTTAATCAGGCAGAGGAGTGGCAAATTCCTGCGAGATCCAGGCCTGGTTCATTTTCAGGAAAGTAAGCCGGTCAACGTTATCGGAGGATAGTCGCATGCGACGGTCTGTTAGTACACCACCTGCGGCACTAAAGACATGTTCCGATAAGACACTAGCCGCAGGGCAAGCCAGCACCTCCAATGCATACTGGCTTAGCTCTGGCCATGTATCCAGCTTAGAGACCCAAAACTTGAACGGGGAAGAGCCGTCTGGGAGTACAGTAAGAGGGCAAGCCATGTAGTCTGTCACCATCTGACGGAACCGTTGCCTCCTGCTGACTGGAGCCGCCGGTGATGGTGTAGACATTTGGGGCGGGCACACAAAAGTGTGCCAGAGTTGTGCCATACTGGGCTTGCCTTGGGCAGAGGCACTGCTTCTGCTCCCTCTTTGGGCAGAGCCTCCCCCACTGCCTCGACGCACTGAGCTGCTTTGTAAAGCACTAGCAGCACTCCTCTCAGTTGGACAGGAGAAGATGATGGAATTCACCAGTGTGTCGTGGTACTCCCGCAATTTACGCTCCCAGGTCAACGCAGGGATTAGGTTTTGGACGTTGTCCCGGTAGCGAGGATCGAGGAGGGTGAACACCCAATAATCAGGCATGTTGAGAATGTGGTCGATGCGGCGGTCGTTTCTCAGGCACTGCAGCATGAAATCCACCATGTGCTGCAGAGTGCCAACTGGCCCAGAAACGCTGTCCCCTGCTTGAGACATGATCTCTGCCCGCTCGTCATCACCCCACCCTCGCTGTACACACTGACCACTGGACAATTGTGTCGCTCCCTCCTCTGGACGGAGCTCTTCCTCCTCCATTGATTCCTCCTCATCCTCCTCACAAATTGGCCCCTGCGTACCCCTTTGTGAGGAACCACGTGGCGCTGACTCTCCAGAAGCTGATGGAAAAGGTGACTCCTCATCCTCCACCTCTTCCACAACATCATCCCTTAACCCTTGCAAAGTTTGCTGAAGCAGGCAGATAAGGGGGACAGTCATGCTGACTAGTGCATCATCTGCACTTGCCATCCGCGTGGAATAATCAAAAGGACGCAAAACCTGGCAGACGTCCTTCATAGTGGCCCACTCTGTGGTTGTGAAGTCTGATCGGCGCTGACTGCGACTTCTTTGTGCCTGATGCAGCTGGTACTCCATAACTGCTTGCTGCTGCTCACACAACCGCTCCAACATATGTAACGTGGAATTCCACCGGGTAGGTAGGTCACATATGATGCGGTGTTCCGGAAGGTGGAATCGGCGCTGCAGAGCAGCAATGCGGGATCTGGCCAAGCTGGAACGCCGCAAGTGAGCACACTCTAGGCGGACCTTGTGCAGCAGGGCATCAAGATCCGGATAGTCCCTCAGAAAACTCTGCACAACCAAATTGAGCACATGTGCCAGACATGGGATGTGAGTGAGGCTGCCAAGGGCCAAAGCTGCCACCAGATTTCGGCCATTGTCACACACTACCATGCCTGGCTGGAGATTCGCTGGCAGTAACCACACATCGCTCTCCTGCTTGATGGCATTCCAGAGCTCCTGCGCTGTGTGGCTTCGATGCCCCAATGAAACTAGTTTCAAGACGGCCTGCTGACGTTTGGCCACGGCTGTGCTCATGTCGGTCATAGGTAAACGTTCACGGGTCCATGTGGAGGTGGACTGTGACGGATCCTGCAGAGAGGAATCTGAGGAACTGGTGTAAGAGGAGGAGTCGATGCGTACAGACTGGATTCCTGCAATCCTTGGAGTGGGCAGGACACGTCCTGCGCCACTCGCACGATCTGTACCTGGCTCAACAACATTAACCCAATGGGCAGTGAGGGAAACATATCGCCCCTGTCCATGCTGACTGGTCCACGCATCGGTGGTGAGGTGGACCTTGCTACTGACGGCGTTCAGTAGCGCATGTTTTATGTTTGCCTCAACATGCCTGTGCAGGGCAGGGACAGCCTGCCTGCTGAAGTAAAAGCGGCTGGGCAACTTGTACTGTGGGACTGCCAATGCCATCAAGTCACGGAAGCTGTCAGTCTCCACCAGCCTGAACGAGAGCATTTCCAGGGACAACAGTTTGACAATGCCTGCATTCAGAGCCTGTGCTCGGGGGTGGTTGGCCGAGAATGCCCGCCTTTTCTCCCATGCCTGTACTACCGATGGCTGTAGAGTAGACTGGGAGTGTGAGGATGACTGGGAAGGTGGTGCTGTGGGAGGAATTACACTAGGTCTCTGGACAACAGTGGAGGAAGAGGCAACACGAGATGAAGAGGTGGTAGCTGCCGCTGTTGGTTGGCCTACGTCTTCACTGTGTTTCTGTAACTCCACCGCGTGCCTGGTCCGCACATGTTTCCACATATTTGTGGTATTGAGGTTGCTGACACTTTTACCTCTTTTTACTTTCTGATGACACAGCTTGCATTTGACAAAACAAATGTCATCTGCAACTGTGTCAAAAAAGGACCAGGCACTGCAAGTCTTGGGAGCGCCCTTTTTGGCTTTGGAAAGAGACAGGCTCCTAACGGGTGCCAAAGTGGAGGCTACAGGCTCCGCAGTCTTCCCCCTCCCTCTCCCTCTTTGGCCCGTAAGGGGAAACTCTTCCTCAGAGCTGCTCCCACCACCTTCCTGTTCCTCACGCCACGATGGGTCAAGGACCTCATCATCTCCACTACCCTCTGCCACCAACTGCTCCTCCTGGGTAGTCTCGGCAGCACAGTACGCATCAGAAAGCGGCACCTGAGTTTCATCATCAGATGCGTACTGCGCTGTGGTCACCGGAGGCACTGGCCCACCTGCCTCTTCAGAGTCAGAGAGAAAAAGCTGTTGGGCATCACTGCACACTGCCTCTTCTTCCATTTCTCCAATACTGCTTGGCTGGCCCCCTGTTTCCAAGCCAAAAGATTCAGAGAACAGAAGTAGAGACGGCTCCTGTCCTGGGCTCTCTGACTGCCTGGCCAATTTGGCAGGTGGTGAAGAGACAGATGGCTGCTCTCCAGTGCTCTGTGCCTGAGAGGATGTGGCACTAACTGAAGTCGATGCCGAGGCGTTAGCTGCCATCCATCCGACAACGGCTTCAATTTGGTCTTCACGCAGAAGCGGTGCACGGCGCTCTCCGACAAAGCTGCGCATGAAGGACTGTTCCCTGCTGAAACTGAGTGACGACGAGTCACCGGCGCCCGCAGCAGGCACAGAATCACCACGTCCTCTCCCTGCTCCTCTCCCTGCTCCGCGCCCACGCCCACGTGCCTTACTCCCTGCCCTCTTCATCTTGGTTGACAGATAAAGATAAGCAGAAAAGTACTAAGGCCTTAGTGTGCTTATTCCTGAAATGCTCCTCCTAACAGGTGTAAGAAACACTAATGTTGTAAAGTGTGGACTAAACTTTATTATTTTTCAAATGTGGCCTACACAAGTGTTAAGTTGTGTTTGGTGAACTTTACTTTTTTTGTTGTGCAGATCGGGCTACAGAGCTAGTTTAAATCACACGGAGACCGTGCAGACAGCCGTAAACGGCGCTGCAAGGCCAAAAAACCCTCCTCTAGGTTATCCTATGTAGTGTTTTTCCACTATTTAGCTGGAGACGGGTGGAAAGACACTAATAGGAATTTTTTTTTAAAAATTTTAAACAGGCTGCACTATTTGAAAAAAAGGAAATTGTTTTTCAAGGTATGAGGCAGTAACGCACCCTGAGCTGAATCCAACCGGCTATGGCTGCACACAGACTACAGGGCGAGCTGCGCTCACACAGAGACCGTGCAGACAGCCGTAAACGGCGCTGCAAGGCCCAATAAACCCCCTCTAGGTTATCCTATGTAGTGTTTTTCCACTATTTAGCTGGAGACGGGTGGAAAAACACTAATAGGGAATTTTTTTTTAAATTTTTAAACAGGCTGCACTATTTGAAAAAAAGGAAATTTTTTCTCAAGGTATGAGCCAGTAACGAACCCTGAGCTGAATCCAACCGGCTATGGCTGCACACAGACTACAGGGCGAGCTGGGCTCACACGGAGACCGTGCAGACAGCCGTAAACGGCGCTGCAAGGCCCAAAAACCCCCCTCTAGGTTATCCTATGTAGTGTTTTTCCACAATTTAGCTGGAGACGGGTGGAAAAACACTAATAGGGAATTTTTTTTTACATTTTTAAACAGGCTGCACTATTTGAAAGAAAGGAAAATTTTTCTCAAGGTATGAGCCAGTAACGAACCATGAGCTGAATCCAACCGGCTATGGCTGCACACAGACTACAGGGCGAGCTGGGCTCACACGGAGACCGTGCAGACAGCCGTAAACGGCGCTGCAAGGCCCAAAAACCCCCCTCTAGGTTATCCTATGTAGTGTTTTTCCACAATTTAGCTGGAGACGGGTGGAAAAACACTAATAGGAAATTTGAGAAAAAATGTGCAGCAGGCTGCACTATGAGCAAAAAAGGACAACTGTGTGAGGCAGTGTGACCCCCCCCTGAGCTGAATACAACCGGGTATATGGCTGCACACAGACTACAGAGTGAGCTGCACACACACACACACACACACAGAGACCTTGCAGAACGCTGTTAAAACAGCGCTGCAAGGCAAGAGCAAGGTGAACAGTGAAGAACACACAGCGTTTTGCTAAATTAGCCTTTGGAAAGGAAAATAAAGCAATTAGCTAGCTCAACTGGCCCTCAGTTAGAACACAGCGTCCTGTCCCTAACTGAAATCACAGCAGAGTGAGCGCAAAATGGCGGCAGCGTTTTTTATAGTGCAGAGTGACATCATTTCAGCAGCCAATCACAGCCTTGCCAGTACTTACATGCCCACCATGCTAAACAGGATGTGCCCACACTTCCAATCATTCCTCATTGGCTGCTGCGTTCAGTTTGAATTCTGGGAACTTCCGATTCCGGTATCCGATACGCGGGAAGTATCGGAATTCGGTATCGGAATTCCGATACCGCAAATATCGGCCGATACCCGATACTTGCGGTATCGGAATGCTCAACACTAGTCCTAACCCCTCTGTATCAGTCTGTAATTGTTAGTTTGCTTACTGTAAGTGATATCTGTAATTTGTACGTAACACCTTCTCATGTACAGCACCATGGAATCAATGGTGTTATATAAATAAATAATAACAATAATAATAATAATAATAATAATAATAATAATAATAGAGCTGCATTGTTAAATTTGTGCTTCACTGCTGCCTTGGGGAAAAGCTCTCTTAAGTTTTTTTTAAAGCGTGTTTCGATACTCCAGCATTCCCAGGTCCCTTTCTAGGGGGAGAATCATCTGTCAAAATTTGGTTTTATAATATGGATCTAACAGTGGCAACCTAGTAGTCCCCAGTATTCCTAATAATAACTATATGGGGATCATGTTGCAGATAATGCAGCAAGAAAGCAGTCATATGTCGGGCTCTACCATGAGGTCCAAGCCCATGCTGTGTTGCTGGCTGGGTAACAATGAGGCTTGTCTCCTCAACAGAGAGGGGAGGATTATCCTCTTCATAGGACAGTTGCTCACCCATCACATCTTCCTCCTCCTTTTGTTCCTCAAATCTTGCACCTTCTGTAACAGTTTGTCTGTTATCACCAGCCCCCCTCGATCGCAGTAATCCACCCACTGTTGGGACACCTCCCTGTGTGACGACTGTCTTGAACTTAGAGACAATGTTATCCCTTCTGCATCCTCCTCTGCTTCTTCCTCTTCTACTGGGACCACCATCTCCTCCCGCAGGCTATTTAAAGTCTGCTCCAGCTTACAGATGACAGGAATAGTGATGTTGATGATGGAGTCACCAACGCTACCCATCTTAGAAGCCATTTTGAAACTGCCCAGAAGGATGCAGAGGTGCTTAATCTGTACCCACTCTGTAAACGTGATATGCGCCATGTCCATACTGCTTTGGCCCAGACTATACGACATGACATACTGTGTCAGGGCTCGCTGCTGCTGCCAAAGTCGCTGCAACATGTGCAGAGTGGAATTCTACTGTGTTGGCGCATCGCATATCAACCTGTTAACTGGCATGAGCAAAGACCTCTGTATCAATGCTAGTCAATGACCAGAGGTGTGAATGGTGGAAATGAGCACACAGCTTATGTGCTTTCTGGAGCAGCAAATCCAGGCCAGGATAGTGGCAGAAAAAATGCTGTACCACCAGGCTGAGGACGTGAGCCATGCAAGTCAACTGCAATAATATGACTACTACATGTATGAACCTTCACATGCGCAATCAACATGCTTTACTGTGGGAATCCTACTGTGCAAAATTGTGGACCAGTTGACCTCAACAACCATCAGCTGCATGTGCTGCTTCTTCCTCCTCCTCTGTTACCATGCCAACTTTTGAGACGCATGTGTTCGACCACAGAAAACGTGGGTTCTTTACCCACTCCAGTCACACTGACTGAGAGCCCGTCTTCAGCTGTAATGGAAGCAGACATGCCTGCTTTTTTTGATGATCTCAGAGAACGAGCACACCACAACATCTCTGCCTGCAACTCTCTCATGGTCAAGCACTTTGTCTTGCTCACCATAATCCGTCCTCTCTCAACATTGCAGCCAGCCCACGGTTCCACAGTTCTGGTCACGTAAAAGATTGTTTCCTCCTACACATGACAAAGCTAAGATGTTAAAATCCACCATTTCCAATCTGTTGACCACGGAAATCCTTCCTTTCCGCCTGGTAGATACAGACGGTTTCCAAAAACTGATGAACATCAAAGTCACCCAGTACCAATTGCCCAGTAGCCATTACTGTTCTAAGAAAACTGTGCCTCCACTACACCAGCATGTCACAGACAACATCAACTGTTCTTTGACTAAATCTCTGTCAGGGTGCATTTCACAACAGACACTTGGATGAGTAAGCATGGCCAAGGGAGTTACACCTCACTGACTGGGCACTGGGTGACTCTGGTGGCTGTGGGGACAGGCACTGCTCCACAAGTCTTGGAATCCCAATGGCTTGCAGGATAAACTTCTACATTTAACACCTACTACACTGCTTCTGCCTCCTCTGTCTCCTCTAGGGCCTCCACCTGTGTCCTCAACCTCTGCCTTAATGAGACACGCGTTTCAATATTGCAGAGTTAATCTCCACCACCTTCGTACAGCGCAGCAAGGGCTCACCGCAATCAGGAAGTATTAAAATTGATATACCTTGGAGATCACAGTCATACAGCTGAAGAGTTGTGGACACCTCTCCAGACTGAGCTTGATAAATGGCTGTCTCCTCTGAACCTGAATTCAGGGAAGACAGTGTCCAATAATAGTGTGAACCTGGTGGTGGCCCTACGGTGAGACAAGCTCACACACTTTTTACCTCTACTCAGTTTTTTTGTGCAAAGTTGGCAGATTATGTGAGTTGGCTTATCATTTTGCAGTGTCAAAAAAGGCCCAGACTAGGCAAACCATGCCACCCCTGCGAGCTGCAGACCCACGGACACTGCTGGTCACAGGCACAGTTGTGGCTGAGGATGCATTGCTCATTGTGGCTGCATCACTACGTGTCTACACATATGGCACAACGTACCCTCCTTGTCTTAATCCTCAGATGACCTACTCAGCTGTGTGCCTCTATGTTCACGCCAACTGGGATCTAACACCTCATCATCATCATTCTGTGTGTTATCACATTCCTCGCCCTTGGAGTAACCCTCCTGCTCTTCTTGCCCTGACAGCACAGTACAGTCCTCGTGAGCCTCATAAATCTGAGTATCATCAGTCAGTATCACCTTCCCACAGGGGTTAATGCCTGATAACAAGTGTCAGGATACTGTTCAGACCCTACTTCATCCTGCCCCAGATCCAAACTAAACAAAATTTGGGCATAGGTGCTGATTTCTCCTCTTGACTCTGCAAAGCTTTTCAGTACACTTCTGATGACCATGGCACAGAATTAGCGAACAGCTCTTCAGACTCACCCATCTGTGGTTTGTTATGGTCAGTTGAACGGTTGGAAAGTTCGGACATGAGGGTAAGGGAATTTGAGTGCCACTTCTGTGGACTGTACTGGGTGTGATGTTGAGGTGGAGGAAGAGGAGGAGAGGCCACTTGAAGCTATGCTTGCCATCCCCTCGAGCACATGCTCTTTCTGGGCATCATCAACAATGTGAACCGCTGTGCGTCTGCCAAAGAAAGGTAGTGGAGTAGCCTGTCCAGTAACAGAAGTTGTCAGTTTTGATTGCATAGGACGTGATGTTGCTTCACTAATGCTATCACAAACATTGCCACCTACCCCACATGCACCTTGAACACCAAGCCTAATTCCCCTTCCACCACCGCCTCGCTTTTTCCCAGTCATATTGCTCAGATAATGTGATAGGAGCACAGTATTAGCAACAAAAAATTAGATTTTAACCTTTGCACCACCTCTGCAAACAGCTGAATTTCATCTGCAGTAAATTCCAAGTTGAAATTTGGCGTGCTGTATCGTGTTAGTCACAGAAAAAAAGAATTGTTTGAGTGTGAGTTTGATTTTAGATTTGGTCCCTTACTGTATGACACTAGGAACGGAATATTTTTTTGTGGCCTCTGGATCAGGCCTCTGTAACACACTTGATGCTACAAACTATTTTAAAGTCAGGTTCCCTATTGTATGACACTGTAAGGGGGTACAGAGGACAGTTTATACCCTGCTAGCCTACACATGCTTCTGTGTCACTGAAAATGCTGGTACGCATCATATGCTTGGTAAATACTATATTTTCTGTTATGTATGACTGATATACAGTATCTATATACAGTCATGGCCAAAAGTTTTGAGAATGAGACAAATATTAATTTTTCCAAAGTCTACTGCTTCATTTTATCTAATGGCAATTTGCATATACTCCTGAATGTCAGAGTGATCAGCTTAACAGCAATTACTGTACTTGCAAAGTCAATATTTGCCCAGAAAATGAACTTTAACCCCCAAAACACATTTCAACATCATTGCAGTCCTGCCTTAAAAGGAGCAGCTAACATCGTTTTAGTGATTGATCCTTTAACACAGGTGTGGGTATTGATGAGGACAGGGCTGGCGATCAATCAGTCATGATTAAGTAAGATTGACATCACTGGACACTTTAAAAGGAGGCTGGTGCTTGGTATCATTGTTTCTCTTCAGTTAACCATGGTTATCTCTAAAGAAACACGTGCAGCCATCATTGCACTGCACAAAAATGGCCTAACAGGGAAGAGTATCGCAGCTACAAAGATTGCACCTCAGTCAACAATCTATCGCATCATCAAGAACTTCAAGGAGAGAGCTTCCATTGTTGTCAAAAAGGCTCCAGGGCGCCCAAGAAAGACCAGCAAGCGCCAGGACCGTACCTTAAAACTGTTTCAGCTGCAGGATCGGACTACCAGCAGTGCCGAGCTTGCTCAGGAATGGCAGCAGGCTGGTGTGAGTGCTTCTGCACGCACTGTGAGGCGGAGACTCTTTGAGCAAGGCCTGGTTTCAAGGAGGGCAGCAAAGAAGCCACTTCTCTCCTGAAAAAACATCAGGGACCGACTGATATTCTGCAAAAGGTACAGGGAGTGGACTGCTGAGGACCGGGGCAAAGTCATTTTCTCTGATGAATCCCCTTTTCGATTGTTTGGGACATCTGGAAAACAGCTTATTCGGAGAAGAAGAGGTGAGCGATACCACCAGTCTTGTCTCATGCCAACTGTAAAGCATCCTGAAATCATTCATGTGTGGGGTTGCTTCTCAGCCAAGGGAATCGGCTCACTCACAGTCTTGCCTAAAACACAGCCATGAATAAAGAATGGTACCAGAATGTCCTCCAAGAGCAACTTCTCCCAACCGTCCAAGAGCAGTTTGGCGCCCAACAATGCCTTTTCCAGCATGATGGAGCACCTTGCCATAAAGCAAAGGTGATAACTAAATGGCTCATGGAACAAAACATAGAGATTTTGGGTCCATGGCCTGGAAACTCCCCAGATCTTAATCCCATTGAGAACTTGTGGTCAATCATCAAGAGACGGGTGGACAAACAAAAACCAACAAATTCTGGCAAAATCCAAGCATTGATTATGTAAGTATGGACTGCTATCAGTCAGGATTTGGTCCAGAAGTTGATTGAGAGCATGCCAGGGAGAATTGCAGAGGTCTTGAAGAAGAAGGGTCAACACTGCAAATATTGACTTGCTGCATTAACTCATTCTAACTGTCGATATAACCTATTGGTACTCATAATATGATTGCAATAATATTTCTGTATGTGATATAAACATCAGACAAACACTAATAAAAACCAGAGGGCAGCAGATCATGTGAAAATATAATTTTGGTGTCATTCTCAAAACTTCTGGCCATGACTGAATATAGTGAAGTCATATAATACCTTTAATGCCACTATAATGTAATGTACATATGTTCCTGTGATTGTAGGGAAAGTATAGGATTCAGTGAGTTGTAGGATCTAGGTCAGCCCACTAGAGGGGGCACAGTAGAAACTAGTTAGTTAGGAGGGGCCAACTGCATAAGGGATAGAGAGCTTCCTGCTTTTGGTCAGTAGAGCCAGGGAGCCCAGACAGGTCAGAAGGGCCTCATAGCCTGTGCAGGGCAGTTGAGCCACGTAACATTCTACAAGCAAAGGAGCCCAGTTCGTCCAGGGCCTAAGAGTAACGTTTGCTGGTGAGGCAGAGGAATACAAGACAGCTGTGTCATGATGGCAGTCAGCTACTTAGGAAGACCCCTGCATCTCTGTTGTGAAACGGACCGGGAACTCCTACAGTTAGTCAGACAGGTAAGACCAAATGCTGCTGTACTGGGGACAATGGTGCAACCTGGAGGTATTCCTAAAAAAGAGAGGGACAGCACAGGGACAGAAAATGTTGTGTCTTGTGAAATAACTTTTGATGTACCTAAATGTGAACTGGACGAGCTGAGAAAGGAAATAAGTAAAATCATTTGTTTCAAGTTGGAACTTGACTCTGTCTCTCTTTATCTGGAATCTAAAGAAAGTAACCCCCAGCCAATCAGAGAGGACACAGATGGACAGGAAAGTGGACAAAAAGGTATGCTACTGCTGGGACACTGTATGCATATGATGGAGGGTCAGGGTGCTCTGAAGCAGCCACTATTGAGAGCCACGACTACAGCCCTGGCCCCTCTCACAACACTAGGAACAGAAGAATTTTTTGTGGCCTATGGATCAGGCCTCTATAACACACCAGATGCTTCAAACTATTTTAAAGTCAGGCACTTTACTGTATGACGTTAAGAACAGAATTTTTTGGAGACCTCTGGATCAGGCCTCTATAACACACTAGATGCTACAAACAATTTTAAAGTCAGGTCCCTTACAGTATGACGTTAAAAACAAAAGAATTGTTTGTGGCCTCTGGATCTGGCCTCTACAGTTTAATTTCAACCCAACAAAATGACAAACTGTGTGTGTTGCCTAACTTTTTGCAACTGAAAAATTTTACTTTTTGAATGTGCCTTAGGTCTGCAGACAGGTTCATTTCACCACAACAAAATGAAAATGTTGGATACAGCAGGCTGTTTCACATTTAGCAACAGCAAAATTTTTGTAATGTGCCTTAGGTCTGCAGACAGTTTCATATCATCACAGCACAAAATTACAAGGTGGGATAAGAGCAGGCTGTTTCACATTTAGCTAATGAAAAAAAATATTTTGAATGCTATACTCGTGCATAGAGCACAATAAAAGCAGTACACTTGTAGGACATGTGCCCTGCTAGCTTTGTCCGTGGACCTCACTAATGGCCAAAAATAAAACATGCTGGAAGGTAAATTTATCAGCCACACTGGAAAGTAACTAACTACACTATCTGACTGATATGCAATTACGTAGCTAACTAGCTAAAATGTGAGATACAGCAGGCTTTTCCACATTTAGCTAGTAAAAAAATATTAATTAGAATGCTTTACTCACGATATACAACCGTCTAACTAACTAGCTAAAATCTTGCTGTTTACAGTGCCAGCGTCAGGAGCAGAATCTCTGCGCTTTTACATTGTCAAAATGGCGCTAAAACAAGATGTCCACTATTTATATGGAGTGGGACATGTGATTTCAGCAGCCAATGACACAAGCCGTTGTGTCAGGACCTTGTGGGTGTATCCTGCGCCCTGATTGACTAGCCGTAATGTGCACACATAAAGTTAGGGTAAAAAAAAGTTTGGAAAGTTAGGGGAAAAAAATGACTGTTTACAAGAACACTGCACCTTTGAGCTCTGCAAACCCCCTCCCCTCATCAAACACTTTTACAGAATGTTAGTGATTTTTCACGATTTTATAAAATTTTTCTCGTGTTTCCGATCACAAATCCGAATGTGCCATATTTGTGCAGAATTTATGATTGGCGATCATTTTCTGGTCAAATTCGCTCATCACTACTCTTAATCATAGATCAATGATTAATAGTCAGCCAAACTCAAAACGCGTTGATTATTTTTCTATGCCAATGCTGCTATTTTAATGATTTCACAATATAGAATTTTTTGCTTTTAATTGGCTTGATACACTCATCACTTCGAACAAAGCTGCTTGATACCTCACAAGCTTTATCTATGCACAGTGGAGTGGAGGGGAGTGGAACCAGATTGAACAACATACACTTATTGGATTGGGTGAGCTGTATCCACAAACATTCTTATACTACTCATTATTTCTGGAGAACCTATAGATAAATATCTGCAATGCAATGATAGTGCTCTTGAGGTTGAGTCTGACACATTGATGATATGCAAATTTTCTCTTACAATAAATAATAATAATGATAATTTTTATTTATATAGCACCAGCATATTCTGCAGCACTTTACAATTTAGCGGTGACATATTCAGACAATAAATTCAATGCAAGGTAAGACAGTTTAAGCTGTTATAGTAGGAGTGAGGGCCCTGCTTGCAATCTACAAGGAAATAGGGGAACACAATAGGTGAATAGTGCGCGTTATTTCTGGTCAAGCCATTATACTAAATAAGGATTTTCATATAAAGCTATATGATTCGGTCATCAGCCCATATGTTTAAGTGCAATTATCAAGTACAGTCATCGTGTGCATGGAGAGTGTAGAGACAGATGAAAATGAGGGAGCAGATTCAGAATAATATTTAGGAGGAAACGGGAGAGTTTGGTCATTGAGCTGAAGTGATAGGCTTGTTTAACCCCTTCCTGACCCATTACGCCACGTAGGCGTCATGAAAGTCGGTGCCAATCCGACCCATGACGCCTATGTGGCGTCATGGAAAGATCGCGTCCCTGCAGATCGAGTGAAAGGGTTAACTCCCATTTCACCCGATCTGCAGGGACAGGGGGAGTGGTAGTTTAGCCCAGGGGGGGTGGCTTCACCCCCCCGTGGCTACGATCGCTCTGATTGGCTGTTGAAAGTGAAACTGCCAATCAGAGCGATTTGTAATATTTCACCTATTAAAACTGGTGAAATATTACAATCCAGCCATGGCCGATGCTGCAATATCATCGGCCATGGCTGGAAACACTAATGTGCCCCCACCCCACCCCAACGATCGCCCCCCCAGCCCTCCGATCTGTACGGTACACTGCTCCGGCTCCCCTCCGTCCTGTGCTCTGCTCCCCCCGTGCTCTTGTCCGCTCCCCCCGTGCTCCAATCACCCCCGCTGCACTCCGATCCACCCCCCCAAATGCTCCGTTCCACCCCCCCGTGCTCCATTCCACCCCCCGCGCTCCGATCCACCCCCCCATGCTCCGATCCCCCCCGTGCTCCCCCCCACCCCATCATACTTACCGATCATGCCGGGGTCTGTCCGTCTTCTCCCTGGGCGCCGCCATCTTCCAAAATGGCGGGCGCATGCGCAGTGCGCCCGCCGAATCTGCCGGTCGGCAGATTCGTTCCAAAGTGCATTTTGATCACTGAGATATAATCTATCACAGTGATCGAAATAAAAAAAATAATAAATGACCCCCCCCCTTTGTCACCCCCATAGGTAGGGACAATAAAAAAATAAAGAATTTTTTTTTTCCACTAATGTTAGAATAGGGTTAGGGCTAGGGTTAGGCCTAGGGTTAGGGTTAGGGTTAGGGCTAGGGTTAGGGCTAGGGATAGGGTTAGCGCTAGGGTTAGGGTTAGGGTTTCGGTATGTGCACACGTATTCTGGTCCTCTGCAGATTTTTCTGCTGCGGAATTGATAAATCCGCAGTGCTAAACCGCTGCGGATTTATGGCGGATTTACCGCGTTTTTTCTGCGCATTTCACTGCGGTTTTACAACTGCAATTTTCTATTGGAGCAGTTGTAAAACCGCTGCGGAATCCGCAGAAAGAAGTGACATGCTGTGGAATGTAAACCGCTGCGTTTCCGTGCAGTTTTTCTGCAGCATGTGTACAGCGATTTTTGTTTCCCATAGGTTTACATTGAACTGTAAACTCATGGGAAACTGCTGCGGATCCGCAGCGTTTTCCGCAGCGTGTGCACATACCTTTAGAATTAGGCTATGTGCACACGGTGCGGATTTGGCTGTGGATCTGCAGCGGATTGGCCGCTGCGGATTCGCAGCAGTGTTCCATCAGGTTTACAGTACCATGTAAACCTATGGAAAACCAAATCCGCTGTGCCCATGCTGCGGAAAATACCGCGCGGAAACGCTGCGTTGTATTTTCCGCAGCATGTCAATTCTTTGTGCGGATTCCGCAGCGTTTTACACCTGTTCCTCAATAGGAATCCGCAGGTGAAATCCGCACAAAAAATACTGGAAATCCGCGGAAAATCCGCAGGTAAAATGCAGTGCCTTTTACCCGCGGATTTTTCAAAAATGATGCTGAAAAATCTCACACGAATCCGCAATGTGGGCACATAGCCTTAGGATTAGGGTTGGAATTATGGTTGTGGTTAGGGTTGTGATTAGGGTTATGGCTACAGTTGGGATTAGGGGGGGTGAGTGTTGGAGGTAGAATTGAGGGGTTTCCACTGTTTAGGCACATCAGGGGTCTCCAAATGCAACATGGCGCCACCATTGATTCCAGCCAATCTTGTATTCAAAAAGTGAAATGGTGCTCCCTCACTTCCGAGCCCCGACGTGCGCCCAAACAGTGGTTTACCCCCACATATGGGGTACCAGCATACTCAGGACAAACTGCGCAACAATTACTGGGGTCCAATTTCTCCTGTTACCCTTGTGAAAATAAAAAAATGCTTGCTAAAACATAATTTTTGAGGAAAGAAAAATTATTTTTTATTTTCGCGGCTCTGCGTTGTAAACGTCTGTGAAGCACTTGGGGGTTCAAAGTGCTCACCACATATCTAGATAAGTTCCTTGGGGGGTCTAGTTTCTAAAATGGGGTCACTTGTGGGGGGTTTCTACTGTTTAGGCACACCAGGGGCTCTGCAAACGCAACGTGACGCCCGCAGAACATTCCATCAAAGTCTCCTGTTACCCTTGGGAAAATTAAAAAATTCTGGGCTAAATAATTATTTTTGAGGAAAGAAAACGTATTTATTATTTTCACGGCTCTGCATTATAAACTTCTGTGAAGCACTTCGGGGTTCAAAGTGCTCACCACACATCTAGATAAGTTCCTTTCGGGGTCTAGTTTCCAAAATGGGGTCACTTGTGGGAGTTTCTACTGTTTAGCCACATCAGGGGCTCTGCAAACGCAACGTGACGCCCACAGATCATTCCATCAAAGTCTGCATTTCAAAACGTCACTACTTCACTTCCGAGCCCCGGCATGTGCCCAAACAGTGGTTTACCCCCACATATGGGGTATCAGCGTACTCAGGAGAAACTGGACAACAATTTTTGGGGTAAAATTTCTCCTGTTACCCTTGGGAAAATAAAAAATTACAGGCTAAAAGATCATTTTTGAGAAAATATTTTTTTTTTTAATTTTCATGGCTCTGCGTTATAAACTTCTGTGAAACACTTGGGGGTTCAAAGTCCTCACCACACATCTAGGTTAGTTCCTTTGGGGGTCTAGTTTCCAAAATGGGTTCACTTGTGGGGGAGCTCCAATGTTTAGGCACACAGGGGCTCTCCAAACGCGACATGGTGTCCGCTAACAATTGGAGCTAATTTTTCATTCAAAAAGTCAAATGGCGCGCCTTCCCTTCCGAGCCCTGCCGTGTGCCCAAACAGTGGTTTACCCCCACATATGAGGTATCGGCGTACTCGGGAGAAATTGCCCAACAAATTTTATGATCCATTTTATCCTATTGCCCATGTGAAAATGAAAAAATTGAGGCGAAAATATTTTTTTTGTGAAAAAAAAGTACTTTTTCATATTTACAGATCAATTTGTGAAGCACCTGGGGGTTCAAAGTGCTCCCTATGCATCTATATAAGTTCCTTGGGGCGTCTCGTTTCCAAAATGGGGTCAATTGTGGGGGAGCTCCAATTTTTAGGCACACGGGGGCTCTCCAAACGTGACATGGTGTCCGCTAAAGAGTGGAGCCAATTTTTCATTCAAAAAGTCAAATGGCGCTCCTTCCTTTCCAAGCCCTGCCGTGCGCCCAAACAGTGGTTTACCCCCACATATAAGGTATCAGCGTACTCAGGACAATTTGGACAACAAATTTCGTGGTTCAGTTTCTCCTTTTACCATTGGGAAAATAAAAAAATTCTTGCTAAAATATAATTTTTGTGACTAAAAAGTTAAATGTTAATTTTTTCCTTCCATGTTGCTTCTGCTGCTGTGAAGTACCTGAAGGGTTAATAAACTTCTTGAATGTGGTTTTAAGTACCTTGAGGGTTGCATTTTTTAGAATGGTGTCACATTTGGGTATTTTCAGCCATATAGACCCCTCAAACTGACTTCAAATGTGAGGTGGTCCCTAAAAAAAATGGTTTTGTAAATTTCGTTGTAAAAATGAGAAATCGCTGGTCAAATTTTAACCCTTATAACTTCCTAGCAAAAAAAAAATTTTGTTTCCAAAATTGTGCTGATGTAAAGTATACATGTGGGAAATGTTATTTATTAACTATTTTGTGTCACATAACTCTCTGGTTTAACAGAATAAAAATTCAAAATGTGAAAATTGCGAAATTATCAAAATTTTCGCCAAATTTCCGTTTTTATCACAAATAAACGCAGAATTTATTGACCTAAATTTACCACTAACATGAAGCCCAATATGTCACGAAAAAACAATCTCAGAACCGCTAGGATCCGTTGAAGTGTTCCTGAGTTATTACCTCATAAAGGGACACTGGTCAGAATTGCAAAAAACGACAAGGTCTTTAAGGTCAAAATAGGCTGGGTCATGAAGGGGTTAAAGAGATGTATTTTAAAAGCACTCATAACCCCCTCCCAATCTGTGCTGTATATATTGCTATACTGGAGCTGTGTTCCCGCAAAGAGAAGTGTATATACGGTGCCGCTATTTAAGATGGCTGCTGTCTCTGACCACAGACCATCCCTGCATGTCACCCCTGGGGCCTGTACCACCCCCTCCGGGTTGGCAATCACTGTGATTGGCTGGTCAACTCTGGCAAGCCAATCAGAGCAATCTGATAATAAAGTTATTTTAAAAATATATTGTGTGACATGCTGTGATCAGTGCTGTGTGACACAATCATAGTCGTCACAATGGGTGGGTTGATCGCCATGTCAGCTTGCTTGATTGACCGAACAAGAGTTTTTAATCAATCATTGCTAAAGGGATTAATCTAAAACAGTGATCCCCTCTCTGCACACCATCTTTACTTCAGAGTTGGCGAGCAGAGTGGTTGTGAGAACACCCCCTGTGTACTTGAGATAGAGATTCATTGGTGGCCTGTAGGATCTTCCCTGTGATCTGTGCCTCCTGCTCTTCTGATATCCTGCTGTGTTGAGATCCTCCTGCGATCTGCACACAGATCTGTGTGAAGGCTGCTGTGTGACTAATCTGTGATTGCAGCAGCAGCAGTTCCCCAATACCTGTCCCAGTCCCCCCCCCCCCCCCATCCCTTCCTCCCCATTGAATTTTTGGCGGACTTTTTGACTTTTTTGCGCTTTTTTTGTGTGCGTGGAATCCTACACTGATTATTCATGCTCTTCCCATGGCCACAGCGCTCTGATCAGTATTGCTGCTGATCAGTGTCTGTGCCAAGGGACTTTTTATTTTTTTAGTTAGTTAAGGTACCGTCACACATAACGATTTTGTTAACGATATCGTTGCTTTTTGTGATGTAGCAACGATATCGTTAACGAAATCGTTATGTGTGACAGCGATCAACGATCAGGCCCCTGCTGGGAGATCATTGGTCGCTGCGAATGATCAGGACCATTATTTGGTCGCTGATCACCCGCTGTCATCGCTGGATCGGCGTGTGTGATGCCGATCCAGCCATGTGTTCACTGTTACCAGGGTAAATATCGGGTTACTAAGCGCAGGGCCGCGCTTAGTAACCCGATGTTTACCCTGGTTACCATTGAAAATGTAAAAAACAACAGTACATACCCACATTACGGTGTCTGTCGCGTCCACTGGCGTCAGCTTCCCTGCACTGTGTCAGCGTCGGCCGGCCGTAAAGCAGAGCATAGCGGTTACATCACCGCTCTGCTTTACGGCCGGCGCTTACACATTGCAGGGAAGCTGACGCCAGGGGATGCGACAGACACCGGAATGTAAGTATGCAGTGGTTTTTTTTTACATTTACAGTGGTAACCAGGGTAAACATCGGGTTATTAAGCACGGCCCTGCGCTTAGTAACCCGATGTTTACCCTGGCTACCCGGGGACTTCGGCATCGTTGGTTGCTAGAGAGCTGTCTGTGTGACAGCTCCCCAGCGACCACACAACGACTTACCAACGTTCACGGCCAGGTCATATTGCTGGTCGTGATCGTTGGTAAATCGTTTAGTGTAACGGTACCTTTAGAGTAGCAGACTTCGGAGTGTAAGTGATGTCTGATTTTTTTTTTTGAAAAAAAAATAGTAGTTAGTACAGAGTAGTTTTATAGGTAGGGAGATAGCGTGTATTAGAGTAGCTGGTTTCACACAGTTAGTAAGAACCAATTTTGTTTTAGAGAAAAATAAATTCTACAGAGTAGATTTATAGGTAGCGTACTAGAATAGCGGACGTCACAGTGTTAGGTAACGTCTGATTTTATTTTACAGAAAAAAAAATCATACAGAATAGTTTTATAGGTAGTGTATTAGAGTAGCGGATGCCAGTGTTTGTGACGTTCAATTTTGTTTTAGAGAAAAAAATTAGTACTGAATGGCTTTATATGAAGGGAGATAGCGTCTTTCTTTGACATAAAAAAATTATCGCTGGGTAATTTCTAGTGTATTAGGGGAGTGTATGTCTTTTTGCTAGTAACGTTCGTTTTTCTTTGGCAAAAAAAATAATTGTTTGCTTCGAGCAAATTTTTAGCGAGTGCATTAGGGGAGTGTACATTGCCCTGTTGGTGACGTCCATTTTTCTTTTGCAAAAAAAAAATTGATTGTGTAGAGTATATTTTTAGTGCATTATTATAATAATAATAATCTTTATTTATATGGCGCCAACATATTCCGCAGCGCTTTACAGTTTAACAGCTTCAAACACAACAGTCCTAAGTAACAATGTTAACAATACAATAATTAAAGCAGCACAAGATGACCCTGCTCGTGAGAGCTTACAATCTACATTGAGGTGGGAAAAAACAAAGTACAGGTGTGTATTTACAATGATGTATTTACAATGATGGTCCAGCCATCTTCAGGGAGCTGGGGATGGAAGTAGTGAATGGGCTTCACACAAACAAAATAACTGATTAGGGAACATGATAGGCCGCTCTGAACAAATGTGTTTTGTGGGAGTGCCTAAAACTATGCAAATTGTGGATGGTCCTAATTTCTTGGGGTAGAGCATTCCAGAGGATTGGCGCAGCACGGGAGAAGTCTTGTAGTCGGGAGTGGGAGGTACAAATTAGTGCAGTGGTTAGTCGAAAGTCATTTGCAGAGCGCAGCGGTCGGTTAGGCCAATAGACAGAAATGAGGGAGGAGATGTAAGGGGGTGCCACACTGTGGAGAGCTTTGTGGGTGAGAACAAGTACTTTGAATTGTATCCTGTAATGAATAGGCAGCCAGTGTAATGACTGGCGAAGAGCGGATGCATCTGAGTAACGATCAGCCAGGTGGACAACCCTGGCTGCTGCATTGAGGATAGATTGGAGAGGGGAAAGTCGAGTGAGGGGGAGGCAAATTAATAGAGCTTTGCAGTAGTCCTGGCGGGAGTGGATCAGGGCAACAGTGAGGGTTTTTGTTGTTTCTATAGTGAGAAAAGGGCGGATTCTAGAGATGTTCTTCAGCTGTAAACGGCATGAGCGGGCAAGAGATTATATATGGGATGCGAAGGAGTGATCGGAGTCAAACATAACACCCAGACAGCGTGCCTGCTGCCGGGGTGTTATTATGGTGCCACCCACGGAGAGAGAAACGTCAGGTTTAGGGAGGTTAGTAGATGGTGGGAGCAGAAGAAGTTCAGTCTTGGAGAGGTTATGTTTCAAATAGAGAGCGGACATGATGTCAGAGACTGCGGACAGACAGTCAGTGGTGTTCTGTAGTACAGCAGGAGTAAGGCCAGGGGATGACTTATATAGTTGTGTCTCGTTGGCATAAAGATGGTATTGAAAGCCAAATCTGCTGATGGTCTGTCCAAAGGGAATTCCCCATTAGGGAAGCGTATGTCGCATTGCTAGTGACATAAGTTTTACTTTTGCAAAAAATTAGTGTAGTGAAAATTACTGTAATTTTTTTATACAAACTTTATTTAACCCCTTCATGACCCAGCCTATTTTGACCTTAATGACCTTGCCGTTTTTTGCAATTCTGACCAGTGTCCTTTTATGAGGTAATAACTCAGGAACGCTTCAACAGATCCTAGCGGTTCTGAGATTGTTTTTATCATGACATATTGGGCTTCATGTTAGTGGTAAATTTAGGTCAATAAGTTCTGCGTGTATTTGTGATAAAAACAGAAATTTGGCAAAAATGTTGAAAATTTCGCAATTTTCACATTTTGAATTTTTATTCTGTTAAACCTGAGTGTTATGTGACACAAAATAGTTAATAAATAACATTTCCCACATGTATACTTTACATCAGCACAATTCTGGAAACAAAATTTTTTTTTGCTAGGAAGTTATAAGGGTTAAAATTTGACCAGCGATTTCTCATTTTTACAACGAAATTTACAAAACCATTTTTTTAGGGACCACCTATATATAGCTGAAAATACCCAAAAGTGACACCATTCTAAAAACTGCACCCCTCAAGGTGCACAAAACCACATTCAAAAGTTTATTAACCCTTCAGGTGCTTCACAGCAGCAGAAGCAACATGGAAGGAAAAAATGAACATTTAACTTTTTAGTCACAAAAATGATCTTTTAGCAACAATTTTTTTATTTTCCCAATGGTAAAAGGAGAAACTGAACCACAAAAGTTGTTGTACAATTTGTCCTGAGTACGCTGATACCTCATATGTGGGGGTAAACCACTGTTTGGGCGCACAGCAGGGCTTGGAAGGGAAGGAGCGCCATTTGACTTTTTGAATGAAAAATTGGCTCCACTCTTTAGCGGACACCATGTCACGTTTGGAGAGCCCCCGTGTGCCTAAAAATTGGAGCTCCCCCACAAGTGACCCCATTTTGGAAACTAGACGCCCCAAGGAACTTATCTAGATGCATAGTGAGCACTTTAATCCCCCAGGTGCTTCACAAATTGATCCGTAATAATGAAAAAGTACTTTTTTTTCACAAAAAAATTATTTTAGCCTCAATTTTTTCATTTTCACATTGTCATGCCGTTGCTGCCGCCGCCTCTCCCCACTGCAGCTCGCCGGGTGCGCGCGCACGTCGCATTCAGCTCTGCGCGTGCGCACATCTGATTCCTCTGTTGGCGCTCTTTCCTGTCCTCTCCATCATCCTGGAGGACTGTAACCCGGAAGTAGCTCCCATGCTGCTATGTAAACTGCTTCCTGCTGCTTCTCTGTGCCTGATGTTCATTTGTGTTTACAAGTGCTTCTGGCCACCTGTGGTCTCTGTGCGTTCCTAGCTCTCTGACTTTGGGTCTCCTCCGCCCTCTGCAGTGCCTGCCTGTTTCCTGTGTTCCTGCCTTGTTCCTTCAGTTCCTTTTCCTCTGCGGTACCTGCCCGGCTCCTATATCTTTTCCTTGCTCCCATCAGCCTCGGTGTCTCCATATTGTCCTGCCAGCCTCTGTGCCTCCGTAGCGTTCCCATCTTCTCCCTTGTCTCAGTAGTTCCTTTCTGTTCCCTCTTTCCCTTTGTGCCTGCTGTGTTCCCTTCTGTTCTTAGTCGACCCTCCAGCTTCCGTGGTGATAGTCCCTCACGGGCCTGCCCCTAACTCTCCCTGTATAGGGGGCGGTCCACCTGGTCAGCTCGTCCGAGAGGGGTTCGTCATCACGGTCCAGTGGGTCCACTCTCCGTTTTTCACTGTTTGAATCTACATGCTCTAATAGGACTGCACTCGGGTGACATCCGAGTGCAGCCAGATTCTTACAGCGTCACACACATGGGCAAAATGATAAAATGGATCCTAAAATTTGTTGGTCAATTTCTGCTGAGTACACCGATACCTTTCATGTGGGGGTAAAACACTGTTTGGGTACATGGTAAGGCTCGGAAGGGAAGGAGCGTCATTTGACTTTTTGAATGAAAAATTATCTCCATCGTTAGCGGACACCATGTCGCGTTTGGAGAGCCCCTGTGTGCCTAAACATTGGAGCTCCCCCACAAGTGACCCCATTTTGGAAACTAGACCCCCCAAGGAACTTGTCTAGATGCCTAGTGAGCACTTTAAACCCTCAGGTGCTTCACAAATTGATCTGTAAAAATGAAAAAGTACTTTTTTTCACAAAAAATTTCTTTTCGCCTCAATTTTTTCATTTTCACATGGGCAATAGGATAAAATGGATCCTAAAATTTGTTGGGCAATTTCTCCCGAGTACGCAGATACCTTATATGTGGGAATAAACCACTGTTTGGGCACATGGCAGGGCTCGGAAGGGAAGGCGCGCCATTTGACTTTTTGAATGGAAAATTAGCTCCAATCATTAGCGGACACCATGTCACGTTTGGAGAGCCCCTGTTGCCTAAACATTGAAGATCCCCCACAAATGACCCCATTTTGGAAACTAGACCCCCAAAGGAACTAATCTAGATGTGTGTTGAGAACTTTGAACCCCCAAGTGCTTCACAGAAGTTTATAACGCAGAGCCATGAAAATAAAAAAAAAAAGTTCTTTTCTCAAAAATGATTTTTTAGCCTCCAATTTTTTATTTTCCCAAGGGTAACAGGAGAAATTTGACTCCAAAAGTTGTTGTCCAGTTTCTCCTGAGTACGCTGATACCCTATATGTGGGAGTAAACCACTGTTTGGGCACATGCCGGGGCTCGGAAGTGAAGTAGTGACGTTTTGAAATGCAGACTTTGATGGAATGCTCTGCGGGCATCACGTTGCGTTTGCAGAGACCCTGATGTGGCTAAACAGTAGAAACTCCCACAAGTGACCCCATTTTGGAAACTAGACCCCGAAAGGAACTTATCTAGATATGTGGTGAGCACTTTGAACCCCCAAGTGCTTCACAGAAGTTTGCTGGTACCCCATATGTGGGGGTAAACCACTGTTTGGGCGCACGTCGGGGCTCGTAAGTGAGGGAGCACCATTTGACTTTTTGAATACAAGATTGGCTGGAATCAATGGTGGCGCCATGTTGCATTTGGAGACCCCTGATGTGCCTAAACAGTGGAAACCCCTCAATTCTACCTCCAACACTAACCCCCCCCACACCCCTAACCCTAATCCCAACTGTAGCCATAACCCTAATCACAACCCTAACCACAACTCTAATTCCAACCCTAACCCTAAGGCTATGTGCCCACGTTGCGGATTCGTGTGAGATTTTTCAGCACCATTTTTGAAAGGCACTGCGTTTTACCTGCGGATTTACGGCGGACTTCCAGTGTTTTTTGTGTGGATTTCACCTGCGGATTCTCATTGAGGAACAGGTGTAAAACACTGCGGAATCCGCACAAAGAATTGACATGCTGCGGAAAATACAACGCATCGTTTCCGCGCGGTATTTTCCGCACCATGGGCACAGCGGATTTGGTTTTCCATAGGTTTACATGGAACTGTAGACCTGATGGAACACTGCTGCGAATCCGCAGCGGCCAATCCGCTGCGGATCTGCAGCCAAATCCGCACCATGTGCACATAGCCTAATTCTAAAGGTATGTGCACACGCTGCGGAAAACGCTGCGGATCCGCAGCAGTTTCCCATGAGTTTACAGTTCAATGTTAACCTATGGGAAACAAAAATCGCTGTACACATGCTGCAGAAAAACTGCACGGAAACGCAGCGGTTTACATTCCGCAGCATGTCACTTCTTTCTGCGGATTCCGCAGCGGTTTTACAACTGCTGCAATAGAAAATTGCAGTTGTAAAACCGCAGTGAAATGCGCAGAAAAACCACGGTAAATCCGCCATAAATCCGCAGCGGTTTAGCACTGCGGATTTATCAAATCCGCACCGGAAAAATCCGCAGAGGACCTGAATACGTGTGCACATATCGAAACCCTAACCCTAACCCTAAGCCTAATTCTAACCTTAGTGGAAAAAAAAATATTTCTTTATTTTATTATTGTCCCTACCTATGGGGGTGACAAAGGGGGGGGGGGTCATTTACTATTTTTTGTATTTTGATCACTGTGATAGGTTTTATCACAGTGATCAAAATGCACATTGGAACGAATCTGCCGGCCGGCAGATTCGGCGGGCGCACTGCGTATGCGCCCGCCATTTTGGAAGATGGCAGCACCCATGGAAAAGACGGACGGACCCCAGGAGGCTCGGTAAGTATGATGGGGTGGGGGGGAGCACGGGGGGGTTGATTGGAGCATGGGGGGTGGATCGGAGCGCGGGGGGGGTGGATTGGAGCATGGGGGGTGGATCGGAGCACGGGGGGTGGATCGGCGCACGGGGTGGTGGATTGGAGTGCAGGGGGGTTGGATCGGAGCACGGGGGGATTGGAGCATGGGGGGAGCAGACAAGAGCAGGGGGGAGGGGACAGGAGGGCGGAGGGGAGCGGAGCACTGTGTACAGGACAGATCGGTGGCTTGGGGGGGCGATCGGTGGGGTGGGGGCATATCAGTGTTTCCAGCCATGGCCGATGATATTGCAGCATCGGCCATGGCTGGATTGTAATATTTCACCAGTTTTAATAGGTGAAATATTACAAATCGCTCTGATTGGCAGTTTCACTTTCAACAGCCAATCAGAGTGATCGTAGCCACGGGGGGGGTGAAGCCACCCCCCCTGGGCTGTACTACCACTCCCCCTGTCCCTGCAGATCGGATGAAATTGGAGTTAACCCTTTCATCTGATCTGCAGGGACGCGATCTTTCCTTGACGCCACATAGGCGTCATGGGTCGGATTGGCACCGACTTTCATGATGCCTACGTGGCGTCAAAGGTCGGGAAGGGGTTAACAGCTGTTTTTTCTTATTTTTTTCCTCTAAGTGTTTCTTCAAAATGTTTCCTTTTTTCTTTTTTCTCTCTATTTTTATAATAAATAATACCATTTACACAAGCCCTACACAATACACTGTAAAAAAAATCCCACATTCCTCTATTCCTCCTCTTCCTCAACTAGTGAGGATGGATACCCAGCAAGGTGCCTAGGACCCAGGCAACCCCTACAGCAATCAATCCCATATGGACTTCAGCCCCTGAAAATTATTAGCCTGTTATTCCGAATTTCATCTGCAGCTCAGGGATCCAACTTGATGTTACAAGCCTCACTGAAAATGACAGTTTCAAATACTTTTTCAGCAAGGAAATAATAAATGTTATGGTGGTCCAGACCAGACAAAATTGTATGCCCATCAATTTTTCACCCAAAATCCCACATCATCATACACCAGGTTAACCCCTCTAAATTTAGCAGAGATGATAACATTTTGGGGCATTGTGCTACATATGGGCATATCCAGAAAACCAGAGATTTGTCAATTCTCGACAGCACACCGGACACGATTTGAAGAGATCCAAACATTTTTGCATTATAGTGATAATGCACAGTGTCCTCCTCGAGACAATCCTAACTTTGATTCTCTATCCAAAATGTGACCAATAATTGAACAACACAGCGAAAATGTGTTGATGTGTACACACTCCAAAGGAATATCTGTCAAAGAGAGACTAAAATTCCATCAGGAGCTGCTCAGTAAGAGAGCTAGGTACGGAATTAGACTGAGCAAGCTGTGGTAGTATCTCAGGGTACTACCACAGATTAAGGGTCTACGAGGGTAAGGACATCCAGATTAACCCACCTGAATTACCCCCTATCCTGTGGGTGAGTGAGAAAATTGTGTGAAAATCTACAGTGAAAACTTTTAGAACAGCATCACACTTTTCATGACTCTCTCTCAGAGGTACAGTTGCATTTGGCACCATGTGAAAAAATCAGAGAGGCCTATCTAAGGCGCTAATTAAAAACTGCTGAGAAAGAGTGAAAGCAGAGCTCTCGGAAGTGACAACATGCTGCTGGTCAAGCATAAGGAAAAGAGGGATGTCCTTATCATTACATCCATACACCTGCCTGCACCACAATATTAGCACAAATTAGTTAGATGCTGGAAGGTCGATTTCATACAGGATCCTAGCTAGCTGAAGTAGCTGACAATAAATGGCCTAACTATCTGACAATGTGAAACAGCAGCAGGAGCAGCCTCTCTGCGCTGTTACAGTGACAAAATGGTGCCACTAAAACAACTTGTCTGCTTTTTATATGGAGAGGGACATGTGACTTTGGCTGCCAATGACAGAAGCCCTTGTGTGTGGACGGTGTGGGTAGTTGCTGCACCTTGATTGGCTGATGGAATCTCCACACATTAAGTTAATAAAAAAAAGAAGAATAGTCCACCGCTCCTCTGACCTCTCCCTACATAAAAACCATCCCACCATACATCATACAGCACCACTATCCTAGCCAAAGTCCTAACAAATGCATTAGTGGAAACACGATCATTTACACGATCATTTACCAAAGTTTGCCCGAATTTTGCTGACTTTGAGGGAAAATAAACAGGAATTTGAACACGAATTGGAATAAGCTATGTTCGTGCTGAATTTGAGATTGGTGCTGTTTTGTGAAAAAGTTCACTCATCTCTATTTGTAATTTGTAATTAAGAATTTTTTTTCCATTCTTTGCACTTGTCGTTAAGGTTGTAGTTGGGGTTAGAGTTGTGTTAGGAATAGGGTTGGGAATAGGGTTTTGTTAGGGTTGGGGTTACAGTTGGCGCTAGATTTTTGTTTTTTGTAAAGTAAAAAAAAAACACTAATAACGACGTATTCAATATGACATACTAATGTTATCAAATTGTTTGTCGCACCTGTGGATTGAAAGTGCTCTCTATACCCCTGGATACAATTCTTGAGGAGTGTGGTTTCAAAAGTGTGGTCACTTATGGTGGGTTTCCACTGTATAAGCACATCAGGGGCATTCCAAACGCAACAATTATTCCAGCAAATTTTACTTTCAAAAAGACAAATGGTGTTCCTTCTTTTCTCGAGCCCTGCCCTGCGCCCAAACAGCGGTTTTCCCCCAAATATGGGGTATTGGCATGCTCAAGAGAAATTGGCCAACAAATTTTTGTCGTCCTTTTTCTCTAGTTACCCTTATGAAAATAAAAATGTTTGGATCTATAGTAAATTTTGTAAAAAAAAGCTAAATGTTTATTTTTTCCTTCCACATTGCTTCAGTTCGTGTGAAGCAACTGAAGCGTTAACAAACTCATTGGATGTGGTTTTGAGCACCTTGAGGTGTGCAGTTTTTAGAATAGTGTCACTTTGGGGTATTTTCTGTAATACAGGCCCCACAAAGTCACTTCAAAGGTGATGTGGACCCTAAAAATGACAAAAACAAATTATGTTTGCAAAGTTGTGGTGATGTAAAGTAGACATGTGGTAAATGTTATATTAACTATTTTGTGGGACATAACTCTCTGGTTTAAAGGCATAAAAAATAAAAGTTTGACAATTGCACAATTTTCAAAGCTTTGGCCAAATATCCATTTTTTTCCAGAATTAAATACAAATCATAGTGAACAAATTTTACCACTATCATGAAATACAATATGTCACACAAAATTCTCAGAATCAGTGGGGTTCGGTGAAGCATTCCAAAGTTATTGCCACATAATGTGACACTCCTCAGAATTGTAAAATTTGGCTTGGTCACTAAGGTCAAAATTGTCTTGGTAACTAAAAGGTTAAACTTAACACTTCTTTACTAGGGTTGAGCGACCTTGACTTTTTTAGGGTCGAGCCGAGTTTCGCGAAACCCGACTATCTCAAAAGTCGAGTCGAGTGAAATCGGCCGATTATGGCGAAAAGTCGAGGATCGACCGAAACACGAAACCCAATGCAAAGCCAATGGGTTCTTCTTCTTCTTCTCCTTCTTCTCCCTCTCCCTCTCCCTCTCCCTCACCCTCTCCCTCTCCCCTCCCCCTCCCTCTCTCTCTCTCTCTCTCTCTCTCCTCCGTCCCTGAACTGAAAAGCTGGTGTTACACAGTGCAAGCGACAACATGGCGATAGGCGTCCACGACCCTAAGACCTATGTCATCACTCTGCCCACGCCCCTTCATTGGCTGAAAAAAATGGCGCCAAGCGAGTCATACGAAACGCGACTTTGGCGCGAAAGTCGCGTACCGCATGGCCGACCCCACACAGGGATCGGGTCGGGTTTCATGAAACCCGACTTTGCCAAAAGTCGGCGACTATTGAAAATGAACGATCCGTTTCGCTCAACCCAATTCTTTACGACTCCTGCATAGAGCTGTATTATGGCTTTGTAAAAGCATTGTGCAGTAGTAGCTGTAATATGGTTCCTATAGAAGTCTATAGGTTCATACTGTCTATAGGTTCTATAGGTTCATACTGTCTATAGGTTCATACTGTATTATATATTGTTATTATTACTATGTTACATGTTACTATGTTACTATTATTATTATTTATTTATATAGCACCATTAATTCCATGGTGCTGTACATGAGAAAGGGGTTACATATAGAGTTATAGATATCGCTTACAGTAAACAAATTTACAATGACAGACTGGTACAGAGGGGAGAGGACTCTGTCCTTGCGGACTTACATTCTATGGGATATTGGGGAAGAGACAGAATACTGTACTTCCACATACTTCTGTTATCATATAAAGGTATCTATATATTTTTTTACAGAATCTGTCCCCAAAAATGTGATTTGTTCCAGGCAATATTACAAATGTACTGTCTAGATATGAGCAAATCTGAAAACATTTTAATTCATAAATTTGCTCAAATGTCTCTAAGAAATACGATTTGCAATGAATTTATCTGCATTATTATGATCCATGTTCTCTTTAGATCCTAAAACATAATAAAAAAATCACTTACTGGGCCCTCACCTGTCAACATATAACTCTGTGTTCCTTGGTCCAGTCTTAAGTAGGATATCTTTAGTGTCCTCCAGCACACAGCCATCTTCCATGTCTTCTGATGTCTGCCATTTTTGGCGGCTCCTGCACTGACTTGGTACATCAACATTATAATGTTGTGTGAGACTTCACATGGCATAATGACATTGCAGGCGACACATATCATTATGTTGGGAGTAGCAGGTGCCAAATATGTCAGGGTGAGAGAAGACACCAACGAGGGTCCAGTGAAGACTGAACTGGAGAAAACAACTGGTTCAGAGAAGGATTTTGTGGCAGTACAGATGGGAGATGGGTGAGAATCATGTTTAACCCCTTCCCAACTCTTTATAACTCATAAAAATGCCCAAAGAATATATAAAAAAATTGAACATGGGCAAATCCAAGATTTTATATAAAATTTGAGATTTATTCAATTTGCATGAAATTGATTTGCTCGTCTTTAATCTCGTCCTCTCCCTAGGACCCTTCCTTTTAGCAGAAAATATGTCAGTAATATGGTGGTATCCAAACTCATATTATGGTATCAGTAACAAACACTCTAAGGCCTGGAAGGTGCTCTGATGCAGTGCTGTCTACAAATGGGTGTCCCTGGTTTGTCTGATATCCCTTGTTATGTCAAAATGTTCTAAAATAGGTTTGGTACTGACTTACAGAATAGGTACAGTACCTAAAGGTGTCATTAAATTGACAATTATTTATTTCTTTTTAATTTGCATGCTTTAAAGTAGAACCATGTTCAAAAAGCTCAAGCTAATGTACTTCAAATTTACTTAGACAGAGAACAATAATTTTGAAATCGGTTTTGAAAAGGAGTCTCAGACGTTCATGCACATTTTTTCAATGTGGACTCTTCAAGCTAAAAAATCAAACCTTTTTTGACACATTTTTGTGATGTGTTGCTTTTTTTTTGCTCTAATTGATTCTGCAGACAATTATGAAGCATCATTTTATTGAGAAACACCTTGCCTTATTTTCCGGGGGGAAAAAGGACTTGAAAAAATCAGCACCATGTAGACCATAGGTGTGCATTCCTGTTAATATGAATAGGAAACTTAGTCAAATATTAGTTGAAGCTATTTTTCGTGTGGATTTTGGAGTGGAAAAAGCTTTGTGTATAGAAATCCTTTCATTAACATTAATTTCATAATTATATGACAAAAAATAAAGCATTTTTAAGATAGACTGATCAGGAATTATAAATATTAATTGCATAGGTTTGTTTGTTTTTTTAAAAAAAATAAAGTTGAAGAGTATTTTCTAATGAAAGTTTGATAGAATAAATTATTCTTTCTATGCTATGATATACCTTTTTTTCCAGATAATGTATCACATGTTATCTGAATAATATCCCATGTACAGATAATACTATGTATGTATTATGTGAGATATTGGCTTTCTTTAACCCAGAAAATGTTAGAAAGCTAAATGCAGGATGACATTCTATATGAAGGTTACATGTATAATAAACTGAACACAAATCTGTCAAAATATTCCCAGAAAATTGCTTCTGTGTTTTGGACATTCATACATTATGCCCTTGAATGCCATGCTCATTTAATGTCTGGGGAGTTATCTCTCAAAGATGGACGGGCTCTACTTGCGATACAGTTGAATATGCAATATATCATAAGCAGATTTAAAAATGTTTAAGAGAATAAAGGACACTGATATTTGTCTCTATATACTATAAACTAATTCCTACATTGTACAGCTTTTTAACGTACAAGTAAAAAGCTCATTTAATTTTAAGTTAAGTAAAAAATATTTTCTCACTATCTACACTGATAAATCTCGAAAAATTCATATTGAATTTGTTGCTACCTTTCAGGAATAAAAACTTTCTTTCTGACTTCAGTGATGGCAATAATTTAATAATGTATGGGTTACCTACAAGCATTAGAACAATATATTATGGATATGATTCCTTTTTCTTAAAATGGGATTTAACACCAATTCAAATAAATGAAAAAAAATGCCCTTGACCTCTCAACTATCAATAATGAAAAGCCAGGTTTAGTAGAGACCATACTTAAAGTGGACCTGTCACCAGGTTTGACCATTATGAGATACGGCCACTACCTTTCAGGCATGATATGCATCATTATGGAATGCAGTTTATCTGCTCCCAATACGACCTGAAAGACAAGAAAAACAGCTTTATTGTACTCACCTGGGATCAAGTCCGGCCCGAGGGGTGTCGCTGGTATTTGTCCGCCCCTCTCTTCTTCTTGCGATGCCATCCTCACTCTTGCTTCATGGAAGCACATCCCTACATCATCCACACAGTGTTCCCCAGCATCACACTCCTATACAGGCATACTTCTCTGCCGTGTTGAGGGCAGAACAAACTACTGCAATGCGCAGGTACTGGGAAAAGTCAAAGAGGCCTCAGCACTTGCACACTGCAGTACTTTACTGTGCCCTAGTCAGGGAAGAAAAGTATGCCCGTGCAGGAGAGTGATGTCAGGGAGACTGTGTGGATGACGTATGAATGTGTCATCCACACAAAGCAAGTAGGAGAACAGCATTGCAAGAAGATCGAAGATGCTGGGCCAAGACCAGCGACACCCCTCAGACAAGACCGCCCCCCAGGTGAGTATAATAAAAGCTGTTTTTCTTGTCTTTTAGGTCTGGTTGTAGGCAGATATACAGTATTATTGAATTCTGTATATCAGCCCTGAAAGGTTGTGCCCGACTCTCATAATAGTCAAACCTGGTGACACGTTCTCTTTAAATGATTAGCCAACCTTATTCTTTTTTAAAATAAGACCAAATGTCTTTTAAACATAAAACTCTTATTGATCACCACCACCCCTGCATAATGTTGCCTGAGATGCCAGGTGGTCAATTGTTTCGTAAAGTTTTTTTTAAGCTTATGACCACACTGGGGAATCTTTTTATAATTAAACATATCCAGGATTTATCTGGTGGCCAAACAAATGCATGTTATACTTCTCCAAGCATAATGTCCTAAGACCACCCATAATGGTAGTGTTGACTTACAGGTGCTTCTCACAAAATTAGAATATCATCAAAAAGTTATTTTATTTCAGTTCTTTAATACAAAAAGTGAAACTCATATATTATATAGAGTTATTACAAACAGAGTGATCTATTTCAAGTGTTTATTGCTGTTAATGTTGATGATTATGGCTTATGGCCAATGTGAGAAGCACCTGTATTTTTTCTACTAAAAAATGGCCTAACATGGACTAAAAATTAAACACAAATTTCACTCACTTACTAATCAATACTAATCTTGTCTATCGCTGCTCCCAGGTCACCTTACACTTAATTAGTAAATAAAGTAATTTTTTAAAACTTTTTTGAATAGACTGGACACTATGATATGCCAGTTTCACACATCCTAATATTTCCTGTACCTGAAAAACCGATGCCGGAGCTATCAGTGTCCATGTGTCTGTCTGTGTACTATGTGCGGCACATGTGTGACAACCGTGTGCCACCTGTGTGCCACATCAGTACCACATGGACAAACGCCGGGGAAGCAGCATTACAAGAAACGCTGTTCCACTGCATGTGGTGCTGAAGCCGGCTATCATCCCTTCTCCCCTGCTCTGCCAACGAGTAGCGCGAGCAGAAGAGAAAGAATTAAAGAAAAACCCTACTTGGGGTACCCTATTGTTTTTAAACCAACCCGGCAAAACTCACAGGTGCGGGCTGCTATTCTCATGCTGGTTAGGGGCCATGGATATGGGCCCCCAGCCTAAAAAACAGCCCATAGCTGCCCAGAAAATGCGCATCTATTACATGAACCTGTACTGGAGCTTTGCCTAGTTCTTCCCACTTGCACTGTAGCGGTGGCAAGTGGGGTAATGAGGGGTTAATGTCACCTTCCTATTTTAAGGTGACATTAAGCCAGCTTAGTAATGGCGAGGTGTCAACAAGACACCTCTCCATTACTAGCCCTATAGTTGGTAAAGGGTTAAAAAACACAATAAGAATCAAGTCTTTTAATAAAATCATACACAACAAAGTTTCTATCTTTATTAGTCTGCCAATCCAAGCGAAGCCCTCGATCTCCTGTAAAAAAAGTAAAAATAATAAACCAACAATATACCCCGACCTGCGTACAGTCAGTCCCACGGCATAATCCATATCTGGGGATATACAGTTTACAACCGGGAGCGGTGCTAATGTGACCGCCCCGGCTGTAAACTACTGGGAAATGAATGAGAAGCAGTGAGCACAGACTTAGTGACATCACCGCTCATTACTTAGGCTACTTTCACACTACCTTTTTTTTTTAATCTGTCGCAATGTGCCGCAGGATCCGGTTTTTCCCATAGACTTGTGGATCGCGATGGATTGCCAAGCTTTTCGTCCATCGTGCACTGGATCCGTCAGAATTCAATGTAACGTTTTTTGTCTGCGTTGGAAAAACGTGTCGCGACGGATCCTGCAGCATACGTCATTGACTAGAATGGAAGACTATGGACGCAGGATCCGTCGTGACTCCTGACATGTCGTATGATGGAATTCAGTGCTGGAATCCGTTTTTTTACACTGAGCATGCTCAGAATCAGGATTTTGTAGCCAATTGGCCAGACAGCCCAAAATCTATATAAACCTGGCCTGGGGCGTCTCCCCGAAATGTGCCAGCAAGACTCCTGTCAGAAGAAAGCCAGAAGACAGCCTGAAGACAGCCAGCCTGAAGACAGCCAGCCAGCCAGCCGTCAGCCAGCAGCCATCTAGCAGCCAGGCTAGATGGAGGCCTCAGGCATCCAGCCTGAGGCCTGCCAGCATACAGCTATAAAACCTGTATCCAGCAAAAGGCCTGACAATGTGCAGCAAGAAGCCAGCCAGTGTCCAGCTAGAGGCCTGCCAGCCAGTGTGAGTACTGCCATTTTTGCGTGCGTCTGTGTGTGTGTGTGCGTCTGTGTGTTTGTGTCCGCCTGTGTGCTTTTGTGCATGTGCATCTGTGGGTGTTTGCGTGCACCTGTGTGCTTTTGTGCATGTGCATGCGTTGTGCATGCGTTTGGGTGCTTTTGTGCATGTGTGCATCTGTGTGTGCTTGCGTGCACCTGTGTGCTTTCCTGCATGTGCATGCATTGTGTGTGCGTTTGGGTGCTTTTGTGCATGTGTGCATCTGTGTGTTTGCGTGCACCTGTGTGCTTTTGTGCGTGTGTATGCGTTTTGCGTGCACCTGAGTGCTTTTGTGTGTGTGCATGTGTGCGTGCGTCTGGGTGAGTGCGCGTGCATGTTTTTTTACTTTGATGTATTTAACAAGTAGTGTGGTCTGTGCAGCATGTGGTTTCAGTGTGTGTAATGGTGGTGTGAGCGTGTGTCTTGCGTGTGTGTGTGTGTTTGGTTTTTTTCTTTAATTTTTTTTGTTTTTAATTGTATTGTTCAAAACATTTACAGTTAATGTACTTGTATTTAAAATAAAGAGCATTAAAGCTCCTAATTGTGATGGTAAAAAAAAGTAAAATTAAAAAAGAATTATTAAAAATTTTTTATTCAAAATGTTCGTAGTATCATTCCAGAAAGGTAAATTTTAAACTGGTGTATGTACAAATGTCCACACATGCCATACAGAGTTGGTTGAGGGTTTATTTTTTAATATAAAAGGTAATTGAAAATTTTTAAAAGGTTTATTTTATTTTTTTAAGTAATTTTTAAAGGAATCTTTTCAAATCACATATGTGGTCAATACATTTTCAACTGGTGTTTAGGCATTTCAATTTTACATGAGGGTATTATTACTTTTTTTTGTGGAGGGGGTGGGGGGAAATGGTTTTACAGCTTGCACATACTATAGAAGTAGGTAATCCAGCTCAGACTGGTGTGCCTTGGGTATATTTGATTTTGGAGTTGTTTCTCAAAACTTTGGTTGTTGGCCTGCATGAACATTGCTCAGATCATTTGTGTAGGGTGGTTATTAAATCTTTAACATTAGCTAGTTTGGGGGGGTGGGTCTAAGTATGAATTCTTTATACTTACAGATCCACCAGGGACCACAGCCACCAGGGACCACAGCCACAAGAGACCGAGCTAGCAGGGACCGAGCCAGCAGGGACCGAGCCAGCAAGCCACTTTCCTGATGTAAGTATTAAAGACCACAAAGCTTCAAATTCAATTTGTATAGTAGCTTACAACGGTCTTTATGCTTCAAATTTTGTGTAATAAAAATTGTTAAAAAAAATTGTTTAACCCAAAAAGGGTTTATAAAAAAGTGTTTAACCCAAAAAGGGTTTAAAAAAAATGTGTTTTACCCAAAAAGGTTAAAAAAAGTGTTAAATCCATAAAGGGTTTAAAAAAAAATTATTTTACCCCAAAAGGTAAAAAAAAAGGTGTTTAATAAAAATATGTAAAATAAAATTTGGTTTTATTTAAAAACTATTTTATTGTTAAGTGTTTTCATTTAAGTATGGTAAGAAATATAAAGGTACAAAAACATAACACACGTTGACAAGGTATAATATGTGTGGTTTATTATAAAACATACCAAAATTTAGGGATTTAGGGAAGTAAGGCTAGTTTCACACTAGCGTTTCCCTGATGTGCGGCGGGCTGCAGACTTCCTCCGTGAAGCCCCGCCCTCAGCCGCACCTCCGCTGCTAGCTCCGCCTATATCTGCATGCGGCCCGCATGCGGCCTGTGTGCCTATATTTAACATTAGGTACGCAGGTCGTGCGGCTGTACGCGGATGGTGCCACATGCGTCGTTTTGACGATGCGGAAAAAAAATGCTACATGGCTGCGTCTCCGCTGGTCGCCGCATCGTCAAAACTACGCATGCGGCACCATCCGCATACAGCCGCACGACCTGCTTACCTAATGTTAAATAAAGGTACGCAGGCCGCATGCTGGCCGCATGCAGATGTAGGCGGAGCTAGCAGCGGAGGTGCAGCTGAGGGCGGGGCTTCACGGAGGAAGTCCGCAGCCCGCTGCACATCAGGGAAATGCTAGTGTGAAACTAGCCTAAGTAAAACTTCATGTCAATAAAATCATAAAACTTCATACAGAAACATTGACAGATATCAAAGAAACATCTCAAACTATGTCATCTTGCCATGGAACTCGGCCTTCAAGTGACATGAAATAATCGGCGAAGTGGTCGCGCATTCTGGAAACTGCAATGTCACCATCAGCCGCTCCACCGGTGAGATGGAACACCTGAACCGTGTGTCCTGCCTTGGGATGACATCCCCATCAAGTTCCAACAAAACATCAAAGTGTTCCTGTCTCATCCAAACATAATTAAAGAATTTATCTGGGTTCTGCCGCAACTCCATGTAGAGAGTTGAATACACGCCCTATACATGCTGGGCATTCATGGGATGTATCCATAGGTCGGCGGCAGCGACGATGTCACTGTTGAAGAATCCTCTCTCTTGCTGCTGCCTCCTTCTCCCAAACTATTATTGCCAGCCTATTGGTCTCAAAAATAACATCAGAACATATGGTTGCAATCTTCACAAGCACTTCTTACATCTCTGCCACTTTCTCGTAGGCCAGGTTCACATTCCTTTTTTGTCATCCGTTAGACGGACTACGTTACACCGCGGCATAACGCGGTGTAACGTAGTCTGTTAACGCCGCCATTTAATCCAATGTTGGATGCATCGCTAGCACATGCACGCCCACAATGGGCATGCGTTAGCGATGTGCCGACATTGAGTGATGGACCCTGGGACGCGGGTTGCAATGTTTCCGGGTCCGTCACTGATAGCGCAGATAGAGCATCTGTTAGCATATCGGCACTTGCATTATCAGCAGCCCGTTAATGCATGTGTTGAACGGGCTGCTGTTAACGCAATGTGAACCTAGCCTAAACCCTGTCAAAGATGGGGTGTAAAAACATTCAATATATAAGTTTCCCTATTTTCCAGTAGCCAATCACATTTGGTAGACACCCATTTTTTTAGGCATGGAAAAAGAATCCGTCAAAAAAAAAGGATGAAACGGATGGTAAAAATGGACAAAACGGTTGCAATGGATCCAGTTTTTCGATGTAGCCATCTACTGCATCCGTTTTTCACTATTTTTGATGCATCCTTTGATACGTCGTGCAGACGCATTGTGACGGATTAAAAAAAACGCTAGTGTGAAAGTAGCCCAAGCCTGAGCCCACAGCATCTCATTCATTCCCAAGTAGACTGGGTTTGCCATACTCTGAGCGTGCAGATGATCTGAATGGGGAGAAGAAAAAGTCATTGGCAAATATTCAGTATAAATTGAATTGAAATTCAATATGCCCAATAATTCTTTTCCCCCAATATGGTCAGCCAAGAGACCTTTGGGTAAGTGAGAATGATTTCATACATAACATACATACATGGAGAAGAAGAGTACATTAAATTTTCTACAAAACATTTTGCTGTGATAAGGTGGCAAAGTACAGGGAATGGGAACATTTGCGGCTTATACAAAAATGCTTAGTAAAGTTCATTAAATTGTGAAGCTAGCCACAGATGAGATTTTAATCTACAGATTATTGGCAGATTCATCTTATTTTGCAATATGACCACTACAGCCACCAGAGCAGCAAATTCAAGCAAATACGCGTATACCTAGTTCTGTAAATTGTTTGCTGATCAAAAAAGGCTATGGCCAGGGTAACCTTATATTTTTGCTCAGATATTCTAAAAATATAGAAACCAATCAAGGCTGCAAATACACTAAGGCCACATGAGCATGTTAAGTATTTGGTGAGTTTTTTTACATCTGTACTTGTAAGTCAAAGCCAAGAGTGGAAAAGGCAGAAGAAAATATAATAGAAACATGTGAGCCATTTTAACCCTTTAAATGCTACGATCGATATCGATCGCAACATTTATTAGGCAGGCAGAGGAAGGTTGTTAGTTCTGCCCTCCGATTGGCACCCCCACGGTGTCATTGTGGGGACCAGATTGTTGCTATGATGACATGACGACATCCAGGTCACCAGGAACTAGCACATTAACTAACTTGTGTCAGTGCAGAACTGACAGTTACAAAGCAGTTACAAAGCATAGCAATGCTCCTGCATTGCTATCCTTTATAACTGCGATCAGACTGTTGAATGTGAAAGTCTCATTTTTAAAAAAGAAATTAAAAAATTTAAAAAGTTAAAAAGTGGTAAAATATATATTTCTTAACACAGAAAATAAAAAAATATTGCACTAATAAATTTGTATTTTTATATTAAAAAAAGCACAAAAAGTACACGTTTGGCATCACCACGTCCAAAAATAGTTTTTACTGTGCAAAAGTGCCAAAACATGAAAAATTGTATAAATGTGGTATCACTGTAATTGTACTGACTTGAAGAATAAAGATGTTCTATCACTTTTACCACACACGGAACGGCATAACACCCCCCCTGATTTGCTTATTTTTGCTCATTCTGCCTTCCAAAAACTAGAATAGAAAGTGATCAAAAAATGTAATGTGACCGAAAATGGTACCAATAAGAACATCAACTTGTCCCGCAAAAAATAAGACCTCACATGACTCTGTTGGCAGAAATATGTAAAAATTATAGCTCTCAAAATATGGCGATGCAAAAACTAGGTTTTGCTAAAAAAAATATCTTTTAGTGTGTCACAGCAGCCAAACAGAACAAAAACAATATAAATCTGGTATCGCTGTAATGGCACCAACCTGAAAAATAAAGTTGTGTACCGCACGAAGAACGGTGTAAAAATAAATAAAACCAACTCTTCACCTGCTGTTGATTTTTTCATTTTGTCTCCCAAAGATCACAGTAAGGCTTGGCTCACATTTATCCTGCACTCTATGCTGAGCACTTACACAGGGGTTTCCATGTAAATCTCTGAAATACTTCATTCAGATGGAACCCGTAATTGAAGATTCCCTGTAATGAGGCAAATGGAGAAACTGTGGATATTATCTGACCTGTAATCCGGCATTGTCATCATCTTACGCGTACATAAAAGTGTCATCAGCCACAGGTTTGTACACCTCTGAAAAAAAGGACACTGCTGAACAGAGGCCAGACTGAGTCCAGATTAACTCTGCTGTCTCATTCTAGTGAATGGCTCCTTCAAGGGTTTCATCTGAAACCTGTTACTAGGAGATTTAGATGAAAACCCTGATATACTGTAAGTGCTCAGCATAGAGTGTCAGATAAATGTGATCCCAAATGTTATGTAAAATGTTCCAAATAAAAGATTTACCGTATTTTTCTCTTTGCAAGACGCTCCGGATTATAAGACGCACCCCAAATTTTGAGGAGAAAAATAGGAAAAAAACTTTTTTAATAAATTGGTGGGGCGTCTTATAATCCATGCGTCTTATTACTCACCAGGGGTTGTGGCTGCAGTGGATCAGGGTCCCAGGGTCGTTGCTGGAGGCAAGAGTGGAGCATTGCTGCAGGCTGGGATGAGGAGGTCTGCAGGGGGGCTCCTGTGCTGCAGGGGGGCTCCTGTGCTGCATGGGGGCTCCTGTGCTGCAGGGCTGTCTCTGGGGCTGCACGGCTGTCTCGGGGGCTGCAGGGCTGTCTCGGGGGCTGCAGGGCTGTCTCCGGGGCTGCGGGGGGCTCTGGCGACATTTTATGAAAGACCAGAGCCCCCGGCAGTTCGTCCATGCGTTCCTGTATGACTGACTCTGGGAAAATGGCCACCAGAATCTCGAGAGATGAGATCTCAGCACTGAAATCTCATCTCCCAAGATTCCGGCGGCCATTTTCCAGAAGTCAGTCATACAGGAACGCATGGACGAACTGCCGGGGGGCTCTAGTCTTTCACAAAATGTCGCCAGAGCCCCCGCAGGACCGGAGTTTCGAGGATATCCCGGGGCAGCAGCAGGCAGCTCAATCCTCAAAAAAGCCCCCACTCAGACCTCATCATCTTTTACCGGAAGTATACGGGCTTCCACATTACTGGTAGTACAAAGGCTCCCCCCAAAAGAAAACCAACAAATTCTAAGCTCTCAAATCCAAATTCTCTATCCGTTCTGAGCCCCACATTATGTGTAAATCACATTTAGCATTTGTTTGGCATTTCTGTAGTGATGTGAGCCTGCCTAATTTACTGGTGCATGTCTCCAGAAACATGAGCTGAGCACCACAACGTGCTGAGTACTACAATGTACTGGCACTACAATGGCAATATGCAAGTTTTCCCTCAGCAATATCCATGCTGCTTGTTTCTTGAAAACTCCCATAGATTCAAAATCGTTACTATATCTGTAGATAAATTCCTGAAGGGGTATAATTTCCAAAATGGGGTCACCTGAGAGGAGATTCTGCTCCTCTAGCAATTAGGGGTTCTGAATATTGAGTCCAAAAACTACTTAAGGAAAATCTGCGCTCCAGGAGGCAAATAGCGCACTGTCACTCTGAGTCTCGCAGTGTGGCTAAGCAGTATTATACAACCACATATGGAGTATATGCACGTTCAGCAGAAATTGTGGAACAAATTTTGTTGAGAAGGAATATAAACCAGTTAACCCATGAAGCATAAGCTGAATTTCGGAGCACGGACCCGCTGTGTCCAGGCGTGTAGACTCCAAAAGAAGAAAATGTCCAGCTTCACTGAATCCGTGAAAAACGATTTTCTTTATTCACAAACTTAAATATGGAGGATACAAACTTCAGCACAAACCATATGGGTATGAATCTCAACGTGTTTCTGGAGACTAAGCTCCCTTAATCATGGCATGATTAAAGGAGCTTAATCTCCAGAAACGTGTTAAGATTCGTACCCATATGGTTTGTGCTGAAGTTTGTATCCTCCATATTTAAGTACCCATATGGCTTGTGCTGAAGTTTGTATCCTCCATATTTAAGTTTGTGAATAAAGAAAATGGTTTTTCACGGATTTGGTGAAGCTGGACATTTTCTTCTTTTGGACAAATTTTGTTGCCATTTTTATCCATTTCCTCATGTGAAAATTTAAAATCTGGTGGTGAAACAAAATTTTGGTGGTAAAAATGTACCATAATTATTTTTTCTTTACTGCTCAATGGTATAAAACAATTTAACACACCTGTGGGGTCAATATGATGACTGCACCCCTAGGTGAATTCACTGAGAAGTGGAGTTTCTAAAATGGGGTCACATATGAGGGGTTCTGCTGTTCTGGCACCTCAGGGGCTCTCTCTGTGGGTCATATCACGCAAACCATAACAGTAAAATCTGCACTATAATATGGGGTTACTTCCCTTCTGAGCTTTTGCACTGTGCCTGAAATGTATTTCCCAATTACAAGTAGGGCATTGGCATGCACAGGAGAAATTTTTACAACAAACTGATGTCCATTTTTTCTTATTAGCCCTTAGAAAAATTAGTGGTAAAAATGTAATTATTCTTTCTTCACCGTCCAATGGTATAAACTTCTCTGAGGCACATGTGGTGTCAACATGCTCACCTCACACCTAGAATAATTCATTGGGTTTGTAGTTTGCAAAATGAGGTCACTTATTTGGGGTTTCTGCTGTTTTGGCACCTCAAAGGCTCTGCCAATTTGTCTTGGCACCCTCAAACCATTCCAGCTAAATCTAAACTCAAATATGGCACCTTTTCCCTTCTGAGCTTTGCACTGTTCCTCAAAAGTAGTTCTAAACCACACATGGGGTATCAGTATAGTCAGGAGAAATTGGGGTCCATTTTCTCCTGCTATCCATGTGAAAACGAAAAAAATATGAGGCTAAAACAACATTTTTGAGGAAAAAATATGTTTTTTCATTCACACAGATCAATGTTGTAAAATTCTGTGAAGCACATGGGTGTTCAAGGTGCTCACCAGATATCTAGACAAATACCTTTAAATACCTTGAGGGGTCTAGTTGCAAAATGGTGTTACTTGTAGGGGGTTTCCACTGTTTAGGCAAGTTCTCCAAGTGTGAAATTACACTTGCAGACTATTCCATCAAAGTCTGCTTTCCAAAACGTCACTCCTTCCTTTCTGAGCCCAGCTGTGCGCCTAAACAGTAGTTCCCCTCATATAGGGTATCTGTTTGCTCAGGAGAAATTGCACAACAAATTTTGCATTCTATTTTCTCCTGTTAGCCTTGTGAAAATGAAAAATTTGAGGCCAAAAGAACATTTTTTGTGTAAAAAATTAGATTTTTTTGTTTTCACTGCTCAACGTTATAAATTTCTATGAATCACGTATGCTCATCACACATCTAAATAATTTTGTGGAGGAGTCTAGTTTCTAAAATGGCATCAGAGGTATTTTTTTTTACTGTTTAGACATATCAGGAGCTCTCCGAACATGGCATCCACTCTCGATTAAAGCCAATTTTGCATTAAAAAAGTCAAATGGTACTCCTTTCCTTTTGAGTCCTGCCATGCACCTAAACAATAGTTTTATCGCACATGTGGGGTATCAGCAAACTCAGGAGAAATTAAGAAACAAGTTCTGGTGTAAATTTTCTCCTGTTACCCTTGTGAAAATAAAAAAGTTTGAGACTAAAATAAAATTTATGTGAAAAAGGTAAAAGCTAATTTTTTTCTTTCACATTGCAAAAATTCCTGTAAAGCACCTGAAGGGTTAATAAACCTATTGATTGTGGTTTTGAGCACCTTAAGGGTTACAGGTTTTAGAATAGTGTAACTTTTGGGAATTTTCTATCATATAGACCCCTCAAAGTCATTTCAAATGTGACGTGGTCCCTAAAAGAAATGGGTTTGGAAATTTTGTTGAAAAAATTAGAAATCAGTGATCAGAGTTTAACCATTCTAACTTCCTAACAAAAACAAATTATGTTTAAAACATTGTGCTGATGTAAAGTAGACATATGAAAATGTTATTTAATAACTATTTTGTGTGACATATCTCTGGCTTAATGGCATAAAAATGAAAAGTTTTCAAATTGCAACATTTTCAAAATTTTCCCCAAAAGTCTTTAAACAAATAAACGTAAGTCTTATCAAACAAATTTTATGACTATCATGAAGTGCAATTTGTCACAAGAACACAGTCTCAGAATCAGTGGGATCTGTTGAAGCGTTCCAGAGTTATTACCTCATAAATTGATGCTGGTCATGAAGGTGAAAACAGACTTGCGGGGTGAAGGGGTTAAAGATAATGAATTGGGAGAACTTGCACAATTGGTGGCTGCCTAAATACTTTTTTTTGTAGATGCTTAAAAAATTGAATATATTTTGATTCATCAAGTATTATGTGCTTTAAGGTCTTTTTTGTGTTATATAACACAACCAAAAATCATTAAAACAATTTGCTTGGATACATTTCTCAGCCATACACTATTCAGTAGTGTGGAGTAAATTTCTGTGATTTCTACACTATTGCGTAGTGTGAAGAACACTTCTGTGATCCCAGTGGACATTATGTGGTCTGTGAACATTTTTGTGAACTGTAAAACTACAAAAATGCTTTTCAAATTTTGTAGGCCTCCATTTCTCAGACAAACAGTGTTACTTTATCTTTGAATATTTCTGTTATCACAGTGAACAAAAGCGTTTACAAATTTTGTAAACCTTCATTTCTTAGACATACGGTGTTACTTTGTGAATAATTTCTGTGATCTCTAAAAGTGAACAAAAGCTTTTAAAAATGTATGCCTCCATTTCTCAGACAAACAGTGTTATGTGATGTGTGAACATTTCTGTGATCTGTAAAACTGCTGAAAGGCTTTTAAAAATGTTATAGGCTTCCATTCCTCAGACATACAGTCTTACTTTGTCTATGAACATTTCTGTGATCTCTAATAGTGAACTAAAAAAATGAAAAATGTTGTAGACTTCCATTTCTAAGACATACAGTCTTACTTTGTCTATATATCAAAAATTACTGCACACTTGAAACTGGTATGATGCAAAAATATTTAACAAGTTTATTGTGTTCACAAAACAGGTTGCCACAAAAGAAAAAAAGTGCAGATAGAAACCCAACGTTTCGACCCACCCGGGCCTTATTCATGGGGTTACTACGGGAGTAAAGAAAACAGATTTAGGCCTGGCAACATAAACAGAGATAAAAACAATGATATACCATGTGAATAGACTAAAATACACACAAGTTTATATACACCAATACGTAGAATATAGGTAGGCAAACAAATGATATCTACAAATATTTACAAAAAACGAGGAGCCAGAGATGGTAGGAGACTACTGAAAAAGAGCAACAATCTTTACTAAAAATGTCTGCCACATTGTTCAAGGAAGTAGATATTTGGAATAAGGGTGAAGCATAAGCTAGTTTCCTTGATGCACGCTAGGATACATATGTGAATGGCAGGCATAGGTGTTGTGAATTCCGCTCTTGGGCTCCCTCCGGTGGTTGTAAGTGGCACTTTTGTGAGTTCTGCTCTTGGGCTCCCTCCGGTGGTTTTAAGTGGTATGGCTGCTCCTTGGATTTAGCAGTCGGCAGCTGCTTCCACTGATTGTCATTCTGCTCGGCTATTTTTGCCTGGCTCTTCCCTTCAGCCAGTGCCACTTGTCAATGGTTCCTGGTTGGATTCACATCTCTCTTGGATTTCCCTGTTATCCTGACCAGTTCAGCAAAGTTAAGTCCTTGCTTGCTCTTTTCTGTCCACAGCTTGTGGACTTATCCGTTCTGTGCTTTCTATGTTTTGTCCAGCTTGTCAGTATGGATTAATTCAGTGAAGCTGGAAACTCTGGGAAGCAGATTTACCCTTCACACCTTTAGTCAGGTGTGGAGATTTTTGTAAACTCTGTGTGAATTGTTTGTAGTTTTTATACTGACCGCACAGTATTCCATCCTGTCCTATCTATCTAGCTAGACTGGCCTCCTGTGCTACATCCTGGTTTCATTCTGTGTATGTCTTTTCCCTCTCCACGCACAGTCATTACTTGTGGGGGGCTATCTATCCTTTGGGGATTTGCTCTGAGGCAAGATAGTTTTCCTGTTTCTATCTTTAGGGGTAGTTAGTTCTCAGGCTGTGACGAGGTGCCTAGGGAGTGTCAGGAGCATCCCACGGCTACTTCTAGTGTTGTGTTGAGCTTAGGGACTGCGGTCAGTACAGGTACCACTTCCTTCAGAGCTTGTCCCATGTTGCTCCTAAACCACCAGTTCATAACAGTACAAGTGGCCAAAAATGAATTAAATGCATCTCAAAAGAAGGAAAAAAAAATTCTGAGCCATTTTTTTTTTTGTGCTCTGTTTTGTCTTTTTTTTCCTCTTGATCTCTGGGTGGTTCAGGATTTATGCTCTGGCATGGATGTTCAGGGTTTGTTTTCTCGTGTGGATCAACTTGCTGCAAGAGTACAGAGTATCCAAGATTATGTTGTCCAGACTCCGGCTTTGGAGCCTAGAATTCCTACTCCTGATTTGTTTTTTGGGGACAGATCCAAGTTTTTGAACTTTAAAAATAACTGCAAATTGTTTTTTGCTTTGAAACCCCATTCTTCTGGTGATCCCATTCAGCAAGTTAAAATCATCATATCCTTGCTGCGTGGTGACCCTCAGGACTGGACATTCTCCCTTGAATCAGGGAATCCGGCATTGCTGAATGTAGACGCATTTTTTCAAGCGCTCGGATTATTGTATGGCGAACCTAATTCTGTGGATCAAGCAGAAAAAACCCTGTTGGCCCTGTGTCAAGGTCAGGAAGCGGCAGAATTATACTGCCAGAAATTTAGGAAATGGTCTGTGCTCACTAAATGGAATGAGGATGCTCTGGCTGCTATTTTCAGAAAAGGTCTTTCTGAAGCCCTTAAAGATGTTATGGTGGGCTTCCCTACGCCTACTGGTTTGAGCGAATCTATGTCTCTAGCCATTCAGATTGATCGGCGTCTGCGCGAGCGCAAAGCTGTGCACCATATGGCAGTGTCCTCTGAGCAGAGTCCTGAGCCTATGCAATGTGATAGGATTTTGACTCGAACAGAACGGCAGGAATTCAGGCGTCAGAATAGGCTGTGTTTTTACTGTGGTGATTCTGCTCATGTTATTTCTGATTGCCCTAAGCGTACTAGGAAGGTCGCTAGGTCTGTTACCATCAGTACTGTACAGCCTAGATTTCTTTTATCTGTGACCCTGATTTGCTCATTGTCGTCCTTTTCTGTCATGGCATTTGTGGATTCAGGCGCTGCCCTGAATTTAATGGACTTAGAATTCGCCAGGCGCTGTGGTTTTTCCTTGCAGCCTTTGCAGAGCCCTATTCCTTTGAGGGGCATTGATGCTACACCATTGGCCAAGGATAAACCTCAGTACTGGACGCAGATGACCATGTACATGGCTCCAGCACATCAGGAAAATTGGCGTTTTCTGGTGTTGCATAACCTGCATGATGTTGTTGTACTGGGTTTTCCATGGTTACAGGAACATAATCCGGTGCTGGTTTGAAAAACTATGTCTGTGACTAGTTGGGGTTGTCAAGGGGTACATAGTGACGTTCCTTTGATGTCAATTTCCTCTTCCCCCTCTTCTGAGGTCCCTGAGTTTTTGTCGGATTTCCAGGATGTATTTGATGAGCCCAAGTCCAGTTCCCTTCCTCCACATAGGGACTATGATTGTGTTATTAACTTGATTCCAGGTTGTAAGTTCCCTAAGGGCCGACTTTTCAATCTGTCTGTGCCAGAGCATGCTGCCATGCGGAGCTATGTTAAGGAATCTTTGGAGAAGGGGCATATTCGGCCGTCTTCGTCACCATTGGGAGCGGGATTCTTTTTTGTTGCTAAGAAGGATGGCTCCTTGAGACCCTGTATAGATTATCTGTTATGATAGGCAATTCAGTATCACAATGGACATGGAGGTCAGAGCACATACAGTGATCTGACAATAACCCAAAATAATAGAACGAGCTCTGAGACGTGGGAACTCTGCAGACCGCAATCCCTGATCCTCTCCAAACACAACTAGAGGCAGCCGTGGATTGCGCCTAACGCTCCCTATGCAACTCGGCACAGCCTGAGAAACTAACTAGCCTGAAGATAGAAAAAACAAGCCTACCTTGCCTCAGAGAAATACCCCAAAGGAAAAGGCAGCCCCCCACATATAATGACTGTGAGTAAGATGAAAAGACAAACGTAGGGATGAAATAGATTCAGCAAAGTGAGGCCCGATATTCTAGACAGAACGAGGATAGGAAAGATAACTTTGCGGTCTACACAAAACCATAAAGAAAACCACGCAAAGGGGCAAAAAGACCCTCCGTACCGAACTAACGGCACGGAGGTACACCCTTTGCGTCCCAGAGCTTCCAGCAAAACAAAATGGACAAGCTGGACAGAAAAAATAGCAACAAATAGCAAAGAAGCACTTAGCTATGCAGAGCAGCAGGCCACAGGAATGATCCAGAGAAACACAAGTCCAACACTGGAACATTGACAGGAAGCATGAATCAAAGCATTAGGTGGGGTTAAGTAGAGAAGCACCTAACGACCTCACCAGATCACCTGAGGCAGGAAACTCAGAAGCAGCAGTACCAGTTTCCTCCACAAACGGAAGCTCCCAGAGAGAATCAGCCGAAGTACCACTTGTGACCACAGGAGGGAGCTCTGCCACAGAATTCACAACAATTATCGTCTTCTTAATAAGATCACGGTCAAATTCCAATACCCCTTGCCTTTGCTTTCTGATTTGTTTGCTCAGATTAAGGGGGCTAGTTGGTTTACTAAGATTGACCTCCGAGGGGCATATAATCTTGTTTGTATTAAACAGGGTGACGAATGGAAAACTGCATTTAATACGCCCGAAGGCCATTTTGAATACCTCGTGATGCCATTCGGGCTCTCTAATGCTCCATCTGTGTTCCAATCTTTCATGCATGATATTTTCCGCAATTATCTTGATAAATTCATGGTTGTATATTTGGATGATATTTTGATTTTTTCCGATGATTGGGAGTCTCATTTGAAGCAGGTCAGGATGGTATTCCAGATCCTTCATGATAATGCTTTATTTGTGAAGGGGTCTAAGTGCCTATTCGGAGTTCAGAAGGTCTCTTTTTTGGGTTTTATTTTTTCTCCCTCGTCTATGGAAATGGATCCTGTGAAGGTCCAGGCTATTCATGACTGGATTCAACCCACATCTGTGAAGAGCCTTCAAAAATTTTTGGGCTTTGCTAATTTCTATCGCCGTTTCATTGCCAACTTTTCCAGTGTGGTTAAGCCCCTTACTGATTTGACGAAGAAAGGCGCTGATGTAACGAATTGGTCCTCTGCGGCTGTTGAGGCCTTTCGGGAGCTTAAACGCCGATTTACTTCTGCCCCTGTGTTGCATCAGCCGGATGTTTCTCTTCCTTTTCAGGTTGAGGTTGACGCTTCTGAGATTGGGGCAGGGGCCGTTTTGTCTCAGAGGGATTCTGATGGTTCTTTGATGAAACCGTGTGCTTTTTTTTCCAGAAAGTTTTCGCCTGCAGAACGCAATTATGATGTCGGCAATCAGGAGTTGTTGGCTATGAAGTGGGCGTTTGAGGAGTGGCGACATTGGCTTGAGGGAGCTAAACACCGTGTTGTGGTCCTGACCGATCATAAGAATCTGATTTATCTCGAGTCGGCCAAGCGGCTTAATCCTAGACAGGCTCGATGGTCCCTGTTTTTCTCCCGTTTTGATTTTGTGGTCTCATATCTTCCGGGATCTAAGAATGTTAAGGCTGATGCCCTCTCTAGGAGTTTTTCGCCTGATTCTCCTGGAGTCCTTGAGCCGGTTGGCATTCTTAAGGAGGGGGTGATTCTTTCTGCTATCTCCCCTGATTTGCGGCGGGTGCTTCAGGAATTTCAGGCTGAAAGGCCTGACCGCTGTCCAGTGGGGAAGCTGTTTGTTCCTGATAGATGGACAAGTAAGGTAATTTCTGAGGTTCATTGTTCAGTGTTGGCTGGTTATCCTGGGATTTTTGGTACCAGAGATTTGGTTGCTAGGTCCTTTTGGTGGCCTTCCTTGTTGCGTGATGTGCGTGCTTTTGTGCAGTCCTGTGGGACTTGCGCCCGGGCCAAGCCTTGCTGTTCCCACGCTATTGGGTTGCTTTTGCCTTTGCCGGTCCCTGAGAGATCCTGGACGCATATTTCCATGGATTTTATTTTGGATCTTCCTGTTTCCCAGAAGATGTCTGTTATCTGGGTTGTTTGTGACCGGTTCTCTAAAATGGTCCATCTGGTACCTTTGCCTAAGTTGCCTTCCTCCTCAGATTTGGTTCCATTGTTTTTTCAGCATGTGGTTCGTTTGCATGGCATTCCAAAGAACATCGTTTCTGACAGAGGTTCCCAGTTTGTTTCGAGGTTTTGGCGAGCCTTTTGTGTTAGGATGGGCATTGATTTGTCTTTTTCCTCGGCTTTCCATCCTCAGACAAATGGCCAGACTGAACGAACGAATCAGACCTTGGAAACCTATTTGAGATGCTTTGTGTCTGCTGATCAGGATGATTGGGTGGCTTTCTTGCCGTTGCCCGAGTTTGCACTTAATAATCGGGCTAGTTCGGCTACTTTGGTTTCACCTTTCTTTTGTAATTTTGGTTTTCATCCTCGTTTTTCTTCGGGGCAGGTTGAGCCTTCTGATTGTCCTGGTGTGGATTCTGTGGTGGACAGGCTGCAGCAGATTTGGACTCATGTAGTGGACAATTTGACGTTGTCTCAGGAAAGGGCTCAACGTTTTGCTAACCGCCGTTGGTGTGTTGGTCCCCGGCTTTGTGTGGGGGATTTGGTTTGGTTGTCTTCTCGTCATGTTCCTATGAAGGTTTCTTCCCCTAAGTTTAAGCCTCGGTTTATTGGTCCTTATAAGATTTCTGAAATTATCAATCCGGTGTCTTTTCGTTTGGCTCTTCCAGCCTCTTTTGCCATTCATAATGTTTTCCATAGATCTTTGTTGCAGAGATATGTGGTGCCCGTTGTTCCCTCGGTTGATCCTCCTGCCCCGGTGTTGGTTGAGGGAGAGTTGGAACATGAGGTTGAGAAAATTTTGGATTCTCGTTTTTCGAGGCGGAGGCTTCAGTATCTTGTCAAGTGGAAGGGTTATGGCCAGGAGGATAATTCTTGGGTTGTTGCCTCCGATGTCCATGCCGCCGATTTGGTTCGTGCTTTTCACTTGGCTCGTCCTGATCGGCCTGGGGGCTCTGGTGAGGGTTCGGTGACCCCTCCTCAAGGGGGGGTACTGTTGTGAATTGCGCTCTTGGGCTCCCTCCGGTGGTTGTAAGTGGCACTTTTGTGAGTTCTGCTCTTGGGCTCCCTCCGGTGGTTTTAAGTGGTATGGCTGCTCCTTGGATTTAGCAGTCGGCAGCTGCTTCCACTGATTGTCTTTCTGCTCGGCTATTTTTGCCTGGCTCGTCCCTTCAGCCAGTGCCACTTGTCAATGGTTCCTGGTTGGATTCACATCTCTCTTGGATTTCCCTGTTATCCTGACCAGTTCAGCAAAGTTAAGTCCTTGCTTGCTCTTTTCTGTCCACAGGTTGTGGACTTATCCGTTCTGTGGTTTCTATGTTTTGTCCAGCTTGTCAGTATGGATTAATTCAGTGAAGCTGGAAGCTCTGGGAAGCAGATTTACCCTCCACACCTTTAGTCAGGTGTGGAGATTTTTGTAAACTCTGTGTGGATTTTTTGTAGTTTTTATACTGACCGCACAGTATTCCATCCTGTCCTATCTATCTAGCTAGACTGGCCTCCTGTGCTACATCCTGGTTTCATTCTGTGTATGTCTTTTCCCTCTCCACTCACAGTCATTACTTGTGGGGGGCTATCTATCCTTTGGGGATTTGCTCTGAGGCAAGATAGTTTTCCTGTTTCTATCTTTAGGGGTAGTTAGTTCTCAGGCTGTGACGAGGTGCCTAGGGAGTGTCAGGAGCATCCCACGGCTACTTCTAGTGTTGTGTTGAGCTTAGGGACTGCGGTCAGTACAGGTACCACTTCATTCAGAGCTCGTCCCATGTTGCTCCTAAACCACCAGTTCATAACACATAGGGCAGGAAGATAAGTCCCTTGGTATGTAAACTGTCGCTGTTGTTGATAATAAGATAGCAGAGTTACATATGAATGGAATATACACATGAATGCACACACATGTGGGGTGCACAGAGACACCTAGACAGGACCCAAATAATCCCTGCTATACTTTAAGGGGGTATGATTGCAAGGATGTAGACAGAGGGGGCAGCGGATTGATTACCCACAAATGATGTTGGTGTAATTAGTAAGTAGGTGCCATTACCTTGACCTGGAACAGGCTGGGGATATACTGATTCGTAATGCAAAGCGATTGTAACACACATCCGTGGTGGGCCTGTTAAAGATATATATGAGTGCAGTCTAGAGGGGACTGTAAGGCAATGTTGGCACAGCTTAATGAGTGGGCTGGAAGCGGACCAAATAGAGTACCTGTATGCTGCTGAAGGACCCATGTGGGCAGCACTCCTGTGTCTTGCAAAGCGTGAATGAAGGGTGCTGGATGAGCAGCGCTCCTGCGCCCTGCTGCTGTGGCATGTGAGGGAACTGGAAAGCGGTCAGTTTAAATGCTACAGCCGGCACCACCATGCCGGAACTGAGCCCCATTCAGACCGGAAGTGACACGGCGCTCTGGCCAGAGACACCGCGCATGCGCAGTAGGTGCTGGGAGCGTGTGTGGGCAACAGAATGCCAGGAGTTAGGCGTGCCTGTCTCTGGTCACATGTACTACACTGTCTCTGGTCTACACTTTATGGTGTAGTAATATTTTTTTTATTTTATTATAAATAAACTTGTTTTCAAGAGACCTAGCTATTATAAAATGCGTAAGGTGGGCATTAAGGGACGGGGAAGTGGAAGTGCTGATGATGGCACATGCAGATGCCAAAGATGTGCGACTCCACCTGTTGCTGGAGCAGAAAAAACATGCCCATCCACGACACATAGGTTCCTATTTCACTTTGCAGTGAGGCACGTTGCACCACTTCTGAAGCCAGAGCAATGCAACCAGGTGGTTGGGTGGATAGCAGATAATGCTTCCAGCAGGCTTGATAGCACCACACAGTCTTTCACATGGTCCAATGTCACCAGCCTAAAGTCTGGATCACTTAATCCTCTCTTTCATCTTCCTTCCTCCTACCATGTTGAGTCCCACAGGACTAGTGATCCCATACCAGGATACTCCGAGGAGCTGTTTACCACAACATTTCTTGATTGCGACCTCTCAACTTGCATGCTCCAAAAGGGACAAGACGACATGCTGTTTGACGATGCTCAAAACTTAGAGCAGCCATGACCACAAGAACACGACAGTGGGGAAAGGCAAATTTGGGATAAGATGGAAGAAGATGATGATGAGACACAGTTGCCGTTAAGTCTTGTTGTTAAGTCACGAAATCAGGAGGACCAGGGTGTGAGAGTGAAATACGAGGTGGTGGATGATGAATTCACTGACCTAACCTGGGAAGATGGCATGCAGAGCGAGGTCAGCAGCACTGAGTGGTAGAGTTCAGTAGCATAGAAACAGAAAGGAAGATGCAGTGGGGTGACCAGAAGGAGAAGGCGAGCAATTGTTCAGCAGATCACAGACAGTCCTGTTAAAGAGAGCTCTGGGACAAACAAAATAGCCATTTGCAACCTGTGTCATGCAAATATCAGCAGGGGCCTGACCACTAAGAACTTAACCACCAACAGCATGATTAGGCACATGTTATCTAAGCACCCAACTCGTTGGGCAGAACACCTGGGAACACGATTGGTGCCTTCCGGTGACACCATTGCCTTTTCCCCTGTGCTAGATGCTTCCCAATCCCCTGCCCAAAACACTGGTGCAGATGACTCCTGCCCAGCACCTATCCTTTCATTCTGACTTACCATCATCAGGGACTTCCATATCCTTGTGCCAGCCCAGCGTTAAGCTGACCCTATTTTAAGCCGTGAAATGAAAAAAAGTTCCCAGCCACATGCCCAAAAGCTAAAAGGCTACATTTCCAATTTGCTTGCCTTGGAAATGTTGTCATGTAAACTGGTGGACATAGAGGATTTCTGCCAATCCATGGCAGCAGCCATTCCTCGCTATTCGGTCCCCAGCCGCCAATTTTTCTCAGGGTGTGGCATCCCCACCATATACCAGCACGTGTCCAGGAACATCACCATTGCCCTTACAAACGCACTTACTGGAATTTTCCACTTAATGACCGACATGTGGACAAACACTTGTGGGCAGGGACGCTACATTTCCCTGATGGTACACTGGGTTTACATTGTGTATACTGAGGCTGAGTCACATCCTGGCACGGCGCATGTGTTCCCAACTCCGAGGACTGCTGGACCTACTTCTATCAGGGTTTCCTTCACCTCCTACAGTAGTTCCTGCACCCCTCCTGCTCCTTCTCAGCCTACATCTCCGATATGGTATGTCAGAGCATGTCATCTTTATCAGCCAGAAGCTGGAAGCGATGAAGCACTGCCTCAGTGAAGTGGCAATAGGCTCTGCTGAAGCTAATTTGTCTGGGTAACAAACCGCACACTGTGTCAGACTTACTTAAAGAAATAACAGACTAGACAGATCTATGGTTTTTGCCAAGCATGGTCATGTGGGATAGTGGGCATAACCGGGTGGCGACTGTGAAGCTTGGCAAGCTCACACATGTACCATGCTTGGCACATATGTTCAACTTGGTAGTTCAGTGGTTTCTGAAAGCATATCCAGATTTGTCAGAGCTTCAGGTCAAAGTTACGACCATTTCTGTAAGTCGGATACAGCTGTCGCTGCTCTAGCAGTGATGCAGCAGCGCATGCAAGTGCGAGCTCACCAACTGGTGTGTGATGTCACCACGTGCTGGAACTCCACACTGCACATGCTGGCAAGGCTTTGTGAGCAGAAGAGGCCAGTGGTTGAGTTCCAGGTTCAACACGCCCATCGGTATTCTGGTCATCCTCCACACATAACTGAAGAATGGCTATTGATGTCTGACATTTGTTTGGTTCTCCCAGGCTTTGAGGACTCCACAAAGATGGTGAGCGGTGATGATGCCATATTCAGAGCAACTATTCTTTTCTGTGCCTAGTTAAACAGTTTCTGTTCACAATTAAGCATAAAGCTTTGTATGTGGACCAGGTGGGGATGGAGGAAGACACAGAGAGATAGTAGATAGTCCAGCCTCATTTCATCTGCTCAGCACAGATTGGGTAACAATGAGGAAGTGAATGCAAGGAGTAGAAAATGGAGGAACAGAAGCTGGTGGCTAACGCAACAGAGGCTAATAGTCACACAACCTTCGTCTCTTCACTCCTACGTGGATGGGCTGGAGATGGTTATGGGGATGTTTGGCACATATGGCAGACTTTGTGTACCACTGTCTATTCCGTGACCCTCAAGTTACATTCATTTTAAACAAAAAAAGTACTGGTTGTTCACCCTGCTAAACCCATGCTACAAGGAGAACTTTGCATCTCTTCTTCCTGAGGTGGAGAGGCCTTCTATAATGGTGCTATACCAGAAGGTCATTGTGGAAAATATGTTGAAAAAATTCCCAACAAGGACCAGAGACCATGGGGACACACAGCAGAAGCACAGGTATACTGTCAAAGGTGTGGGCCAATTTCATGACACCAGCCTAACTCCCAGGGCCTGATGACCGGGTATTTTGGACAAGGAGGGAAATGTTTTTAAAGATGGTCAAGCAATACCTGCCGACTAAACCAGAGTACTTCCTAATTCCTCTGTGACTTTCAACTATTGAGTCTCAGAGCTAGACATCGGGCATGAGCTGTCCCTGAGTGGGTTTTTTGTGCCACCAGGGTGGTTATAACAATCACTTTTGCCTGTCAACAGAAAATGCAAGTAGGCTCACTTTCATAAAAATGAACAAAGCCAGGAATAGCCACCACACCACCAAATGACAGGAGCACATAAAGTGTTTGCAATATTCAATATTTTTATGAGGCACGCCAGTTGTTGCCTTTCAGAAGTCTGGGGATGATCCTAATCATACTTTTTGTCTTGCTTTGCACTTTCTGCAAATCCTTTATGACTGTTTAAGTACACTAGCTACACTTTCAAAATGTTGTTATGGATTCAATAACTCATCCATACAGTTTAAAATGGTTATTGTTGCATTATTGTGGTATGTAAACACACAAAAAGCATGGAAAAATTGTTTAGAATTACATTACTCATCCACACAGTATTACAATCTTTATGTCACTTAGTGTCATAGGGAATTACATCTTGTTTATTGTTATTATATGGGTCACCTATAGACTATTCCTTGGTCTGGAGTCCATTTCATTAGTAAATAATCCTAAAAAAATTTGTTCTAAATTTATCGGTATTATAATGCTCACTTGTAGACTATACCATGGTCTGGAATACATTTCATTGCATAAAAGCCTCGAAAAGCTTGTTCAAAATGTATTGGTATTATATTTCTCACCCATAGAGTATTACATCTTATTGTGTACATTTCATTGCTATATAAGCCTCAAAAAACGTGTTCAAAATATAATGGTATTATATTCCTTATCCATAGACTATGCCATGGTCTGAAGCTTTTAAAAAATTGTTCAAAATTTTATTATTATATTGCTCACCCATAGGGTATTCCATGGTCTGAAGTATATTTTGTTGGAATATAACCCTCAGAAACATCTTCAAACATTTAGACTGAGTGCACACGTTGCAGATTTGGTGCTTTTTTTGTTATGTTTTTTTCTGCAAGGATTTGTGACACAACCCAAAGAAAAATATGATGCCAGCAAAGTGAATGAGAATCCTGATGTGTCATGCACACGTTGAGTATTGTTGACTATCAGATTTGGTGCAGAAAATAATCTACAGCACGTCAAATCTCTGTGCGTTTTTCACTCCAATCAATAATGCACGCAAAAACGTGGCAAAAATGCACCAAATATGGACATTTTGTAGCTGTGTTTTTCCTGCCAAGAGATGCAGAAATGGTGCAGAAATTTTACTCAACGTGTGCACATACCCTTTTCTGTACTATATTCCTCATCCATAGACTAGTCCATGGTGTGTAGAACATTTCCTTGGTATATAATCCTCTAAAGTGTACAGCCTTTATGAGTCTAGGAGTACTTATACATGTCAGTTAGAACAGAATGTGTATGAGGCCCTCCTTTATGTCTAACACTGGGTGTATCTAACTCCCTTATTTTTGGCAGTTCTTGCTTCCTTCATAAATTACACTGAAATTTCCTATTTTTTTATGAAAAAAATCTATTTTGGTTTACCGTTGTTAAATTATATTTGTTTTTAAATCCTTTTTGAAATTTTACCTTATTTATAAGTCATTAAACAAGAAAAAATGTTTGGAATGTTTGGAATGGGCATCACGGTGGCTCAGTGGTTAGCACTGCAGCCTTGCAGCGCTGGAGTCCTGGGTTCAAGTCCCTCCAAGGAAAACATCTGCAATGAGTTTGTATGTTCTCCCTGTGTTTACGTGGGTTTCCTCCAGGTGATCTGGTTTCCTCCCACATTCCAAAGACATACTGATAGGGAATTTAGATTGTGAGCCCCATCGGGGTCAGCAATGATAACGTGTGCAAACTGTAAAGCGCTGAAGAAAATGTTAGCGCTATATAAAGATTATTATTATTGTCACTCCGTAACCCCTTAACCCCCGGAGGTATTTTTTTTTTTTCAGTGTGAGGACTTGTTTTTTGTGGGACGAGTTGTACTTTTGAATGACACCATTGGTTTTACCATGTTGTGTACAAGAAAATGGGGAAAAAATTCCAAGTGTGGTGAAATTGCAAAAAAAAGTTCAATCCACACTTGTTTTTTGTTTAGGTTCTTTTTTATGTGAGTGGTGAAAAAAAATTCAAAACTTTGTTAAAAAAAAATGGCACCATTTTCCGATACCCGTAGAGTCTCCTTTTTTATGACCTTGGGTTGGGTGAGGGCTTATTTTTTGCGTGCCGAGCTGATGTTTTCAATGATTCAATGATTTTCGACCATTTTGGTGTAGATATGATCTTTTGATTTCCCATTATTGCATTTTAATGCAATGTCATGGTGACCAAAAAACGTAATTCTGGTGTTTTGACTTTTCTTCTCACTATGTAATTTAGTGATCAGGTTAATCCTTTTTTTTATTGATAGATCGGGTGATTCTGAATGTGGCGATACCAAATACAGTGGGGCAAAAAAGTATTTAGTCAGTCAGCAATAGTGCAAGTTCCAGCACTTAAAAAGATGAGAGGCGTCTGTAATTTACATCATAGGTAGACCTCAACTATGGGAGACAAACTGAGAAAAAAAAATCCAGAAAATCACATTGTCTGTTTTTTTAACAATTTATTTGCATATTATGGTGGAAAATAAGTATTTGGTCAGAAACAAACAATCAAGATTTCTGGCTCTCACAGACCTGTAACTTCTTCTTTAAGAGTCTCCTCTTTCCTCCACTCATTACCTGTAGTAATGGCACCTGTTTAAACTTGTTATCAGTATAAAAAGACACCTGGGCACACCCTCAAACAGTCTGACTCCAAACTCCACTATGGTGAAGACCAAAGAGCTGTCAAAGGACACCAGAAACAAAATTGTAGCCCTGCACCAGGCTGGGAAGACTGAATCTGCAATAGCCAACCAGCTTGGAGTGAAGAAATCAACAGTGGGAGCAATAATTAGAAAATGGAAGACATACAAGACCACTGATAATCTCCCTCGATCTGGGGCTCCACGCAAAATCCCACCCCATGGGGTCAGAATGATCACAAGAACGGTGAGCAAAAATCCCAGAACCACGCGGGGGGACCTAGTGAATGAAATGCAGAGAGCTGGGACCAATGTAACAAGGCCTACCATAAGTAACACACTACGCCACCATGGACTCAGATCCTGCAGTGCCAGACGTGTCCCACTGCTTAAGCCAGTACATGTCCGGGCCCGTCTGAAGTTTGCTAGAGAGCATTTGGATGATCCAGAGGAGTTTTGGGAGAATGTCCTATGGTCTGATGAAACCAAACTGGAACTGTTTGGTAGAAACACAACTTGTCGTGTTTGGAGGAAAAAGAATACTGAGTTGCATCCATCAAACACCATACCTACTGTAAAGCATGGTGGTGGAAACATCATGCTTTGGGGCTGTTTCTCTGCAAAGGGGCCAGGACGACTGATCCGGGTACATGAAAGAATGAATGGGGCCATGTATCGTGAGATTTTGAGTGCAAACCTCCTTCCATCAGCAAGGGTATTGAAGATGAAACGTGGCTGGGTCTTTCAACATTACATTGATCCAAAGCACACCGCCAGGGCAACGAAGGAGTGGCTTCGTAAGAAGCATTTCAAGGTCCTGGAGTGGCCTAGCCAGTCTCCAAATCTCAACCCTATAGAAAACCTTTGGAGGGAGTTGAAAGTCCGTGTTGCCAAGCGAAAAGCCAAAAACATCACTGCTCTAGAGGAGATCTGCATGGAGGAATGGGCCAACATACCAACAACAGTGTGTGGCAACCTTGTGAAGACTTACAGAAAACGTTTGACCTCTGTCATTGCCAACAAAGGATATATTACAAAGTATTGAGATGAAATTTTGTTTCTGACCAAATACTTATTTTCCACCATAATATGCAAATAAAATGTTAAAAAAACAGACAATGTGATTTTCTGGATTTTTTTTTCTCAGTTTGTCTCCTATAGTTGAGGTCTACCTATGATGTAAATTACAGATGCCTCTCATCTTTTTAAGTGGTGGAACTTGCACTATTGCTGACTGACTAAATACTTTTTTGCCCCACTGTATGTGCATGTTTGTTTTTTGTGATCACTTGATGGGTCATCGGTGGGCGGATTTCCAGCCCGATGGCCAGAAGCGTGAGTTAAATGCCGCTGTCAGCGGCATTTAATGGGTTAATAGCGTGGGTGAATTACGATTCCTCCAGCGGCTGTTCCGAGCACATTCAGATGTTCAAAACAGCTGACATGTATCGGAAAAGATGTGGGCTCACCGCCGGAGCCCACATCAAAAGGAGGGAGTCCGATGTCGGAAAGGGGTTAAAGTGGAGTAAAAATGTGACACCATTGTTCTCAGCAGTGATCTGGCAGTCAGAGATGATTCCAGGGGTCTCCCCCATGCTGTGCTGCTTCCATTAAGCACTTTTTCTCATCCATTTGAACATTTCACTGCCCCCCAGACCCTTTTGTAGGGTCTGCTTGAAAAAATCTTGGCTTTCCCATTTACTCCCATTATACTTGTTATTCGTAACGAGCATGCGAGTATTAAGAATTGTTCGGTTTGATTTTGATTTCTCAGATTTATTTTTTAAGACACCATCTATATTAAGCCCATTAATATTCTGTGATTTTTTGGCACAGGTCATGTGCAGATGTATGCTGCAGTCTCAGAAACTGACTAGCAGTGAATGGAGTTAGCTGCTTAACCATTTACCTGCTCCTTTTAATCATTGGCAGTGGCATTTAAATCAAGCAGTGATGTAATTGCAAGAAGTAACTGGGTTACTGTTATGAACAGGTAATTCAGAACCACAATGGACCTTGAAGTTCAGAGCACACAAAGTGACCTGACATTTACCAAAAACATAGGACGAGCTCTGAGACGTGGAAACTCTCCCTAATCCTATCACACCACACTAGAGATAGCCGTGGATTGCGCCTAACGCTCCCTATGCAACTCGGCACAGCCTGAGAAACTAACTAGCCCTGAAGATAGAAAAATAAGCCTACCTTGCCTCAGAGAAATTCCCCAAAGGAATAAGCACCCCCCACATATAATGACTGTGAGTAAGATGAAAATACAAACACAGAGATGAAATAGATTTAGCAAAGTGAGGCCCGACTTACTGAATAGACCGAGGATAGGAAAGATAGCTTTGCGGTCAACACAAAAACCTACAAACAACCACGCAGAGGGGCAAAAAGACCCTCCGCACCGACTAACGGTACGGAGGTGCTCCCTCTGCGTCTCAGAGCTTCCAGCAAGCAAGAAAAACCAATAAAGCAAGCTGGACAGAAAATATAGCAAACAAAAATAACACAAGCAGAACTTAGCTTATGCAGGATAGACAGGCCACAGGAACGATCCAGGAGGAAGCAAGACCAATACTAGAACATTGACTGGAGGCCAGGATCAAAGCACCAGGTGGAGTTAAATAGAGCAGCACCTAACGACTTAACCTGATCACCTGAGGAAGGAAACTCAGAAGCCGCAGTACCACTCTCATCCACCAAAGGAAGCTTATAGACAGAACCAGCCGCAGTACCACTCACGACCACAGGAGGGAGCTTGGCCACAGAATTCACAACAGTACCCCCCCCTTGAGGAGGGGTCACCGAACCCTCACCAGAGCCCCCAGGCTGACCAGGATGAGCCACATGAAAGGCACGAACCAGATCGGCAGCATGGACATCAGAGGCAAAGACCCAGGAATTATCTTCCTGACCATAACCTTTCCACTTAACCAGATACTGGAGTTTCCATCTCGAAACACGAGAATCCAAAATCTTCTCCACAACATACTCCAATTCCCCCTCAACCAAAACCGGAGCAGGAGGATCAATAGATGGAACCACAGGTGCCACGTATCTCCGCAATAATGACCTATGGAACACGTTATGGATGGAAAAAGAAGCCGGAAGAGTCAAACGAAAAGACACAGGATTAAGAACCTCAGAAATCCTATATGGACCAATGAAACGAGGCTTAAATTTAGGAGAGGAAACCTTCATAGGAATATAACGAGATGACAACCAAACCAAATCCCCAACACGAAGTCGGGGACCCACACAGCGCCTGCGGTTAGCGAAACGTTGAGCCTTCTCCTGGGTCAAAGTCAAATTGTCCACTACATGAGTCCAAATCTGCTGCAACCTATCCACCACAGTACCCACACCAGGACAGTCTGAAGACTCGACCTGCCCTGAAGAGAAACGAGGGTGGAACCCAGAATTGCAGAAAAACGGCGAAACCAAAGTAGCCGAGCTGGCCCGATTATTAAGGGCGAACTCAGCCAAAGGCAAAAAGGACACCCAATCATCCTGATCAGCAGAAACAAAACATCTCAGATATGTTTCCAAGGTCTGATTCGTTCGTTCAGTCTGGCCATTTGTCTGAGGATGGAAAGCCGAGGAAAAAGACAAATCAATGCCCATCCTAACACAAAAGGCTCGCCAAAACCTCGAAACAAACTGGGAACCTCTGTCAGAAACGATGTTCTTTGGAATGCCATGTAAACGAACCACATGCTGAAAAAACAATGGCACCAAATCAGAGGAGGAAGGCAATTTAGACAAGGGCACCAAATGGACCATCATAGAGAAGTGATCACAAACCACCCAAATGACCGACATTCTTTGAGAGACGGGGAGATCTGAAATAAAATCCATAGAGATATGTGTCCAAGGCCTCTTCAGGACCGGCAAGGGCAAAAGCAACCCACTGGCACGAGAACAGCAGGGCTTAGCCCGAGCACAAATCCCACACGACTGCACAAAAGAACGCACATCCCGCGACAGAGACGGCCACCAAAAGGATCTAGCCACCAAATCTCTGGTACCAAAGATTCCAGGATGACCAGCCAACACCGAACAATGAACCTCAGAGATAACTTTATTCGTCCACCTATCAGGGACAAACAGTTTCTCCGCTGGGCAACGGTCAGGTCTATTAGCCTGAAATTTTTGCAGCACCCGCCGCAAATCAGGGGAAATGGCAGACAAAATTACCCCCTCTTTGAGAATACCCGCCGGCTCAGACAAACCCGGAGAATCGGGCACAAAACTCCTAGACAGGGCATCCGCCTTCACATTTTTAGAGCCCGGAAGGTACGAAACCACAAAGTCAAAACGGGAGAAAAACAGCGACCAGCGAGCCTGTCTAGGATTCAACCGTTTGGCAGACTCGAGATAAGTCAAGTTTTTGTGATCAGTCAAGACCACCACGCGATGCTTAGCTCCTTCAAGCCAATGACGCTACTCCTCGAATGCCCACTTCATGGCTAGCAACTCTCGATTGCCAACATCATAATTTCGCTTAGCAGGCGAAAATTTCCTGGAAAAGAAGGCGCATGGTTTAATCACCGAGCAATCAGAACTTCTCTGCGACAAAACAGCCCCTGCTCCAATTTCAGAAGCATCAACCTCGACCTGGAACGGAAGCGAAACATCTGGTTGGCACAACACAGGGGCAGAAGAAAAACGACGCTTCAACTCCTGAAAAGCTTCCACAGCAGCAGAAGACCAATTGACCACATCAGCACTAGTGTTGAGCATTCCGATACCGCAAGTATCGGGTATCGGCCGATACTTGCGGTATCGGAATTCCGATACCGAGATCCGATACTTTTGTGGTATCGGGTATCGGTATCGGATACATAGAGATGTGTAAAATAAAGAATTAAAATAAAAAATATTGATATATTTACCTCTCCGGCGGCCCCTGGACTCAGCGCGGGTAACCGGCAGGCTTCGTTGTTCAAAATCAGCGCTTTTAGGACCTGAGAATCACGTCCCGGCTTCTGATTGGTCGCGGGCCGCCCATGTGACCGCCACGCGACCAATCACAAGCCGCGACGTCACCGCAAGCTATTAACGCGCTCATTTTTAAAAATGAGCGCGTTAATGGCTTTCAAAGACGTAGCGGCTTGTGATTGGTCGCGGCCACGCGACCAATCACAAGCCGCGACGTCACCGCAAGCTATTAACGCGCTCATTTTTAAAAATGAGCGCGTTAATGGCTTTCAAAGACGTAGCGACTTGTGATTGGTCGCGTGGTCGCGACCAATCACAAGCCGCGACGTCACCGCAAGCTATTAACGCGCTCATTTTTAAAAATGAGCGCGGTAATGACTTTCAAAGACGTAGCGGCTTGTGATTGGTCGCGGCTACGTCTTTGAAAGCCATTAACGCGCTCATTTTTAAAAATGAGCGCGTTAATAGCTTGCGGTGACGTCGCGGCTTGTGATTGGTCGCGTGGCGGTCACATGGGCGGCCCGCGACCAATCAGAAGCCGGGACGTGATTCTCAGGTCCTAAAAGCGCTGATTTTGAACAACGAAGCCTGCCGGTTACCCGCGCTGAGTTCAGGGGCCGCCGGAGAGGTAAATATATCAATATTTTTTATTTTAATTCTTTATTTTACACATCCCTATGGATCCCAGGGCCTGAAGGAGAGTTTCCTCTCCTTCAGACCCTGGGAACCATGAGAATACCTTCCGATACTTGATGTCCCATTGACTTGTATTGGTATCGGATATCGGTATCGGCGATATCCGATATTTTTCGGATATCGGCCGATACTATCCGATACCGATACTTTCAAGTATCGGACGGTATCGCTCAACACTAATCAGCACCCTTCTTGGTTAAATCAGTCAACGGTTTAGCAATACAAGAAAAATTATTGATGAAGCGACGATAAAAATTAGCAAAACCCAGGAACTTCTGCAGACTCTTCAGGGATGTTGGCTGAGTCCAATCAAAAATGGCCTGAACTTTAACAGGGTCCATCTCGATAGTAGAAGGAGAAAAAATGATCCCCAAAAATGAAACCTTCTGAACACCAAAGAGACACTTTGACCCCTTCACAAACAAAGAATTAGCACGCAGGACCTGGAACACCATTCTGACCTGCTTCACATGAGACTCCCAATCATCCGAGAAGACCAAAATATCATCCAAGTATACAATCAGGAATTTATCCAGGTACTCTCGGAAGATGTCATGCATAAAGGACTGAAACACTGATGGAGCATTAGAAAGCCCGAATGGCATAACCAGGTACTCAAAATGGCCTTCGGGCGTATTAAATGCTGTTTTGCATTCATCGCCCCATTTAATACGCACAAGATTATACGCACCACGAAGATCTATCTTGGTGAACCAACTAGCCCCCTTAATCCGAGCAAACAAATCAGACAGCAGCGGCAAGGGGTACTGAAATTTGACCGTAATTTTATTTAGAAGGCGGTAATCAATACAAGGTCTCAGCGAACCATCCTTCTTGGCCACAAAAAAGAACCCCGCTCCCAATGGCGACGATGACGGGCGAATATGACCCTTCTCCAAAGACTCCTTCACGTAACTCCGCATAGCGGCGTGCTCAGGTACAGATTTACGCTCACGCAAGTGTCGACCGATCTGAATGGCCAAAGACATAGACTCATTCAGACCAGCAGGCATAGGAAATCCCACCATGACATCCTTAAGGGCTTCAGAGAGACCCTTTCTGAAAATAGCTGCCAACGCACATTCATTCCATTGAGTGAGCACGGACCACTTTCTAAACTTCTGACAATAAATCTCTATCTCATCCTGACCCTTACACAGAGCCAGCAAATTTTTCTCTGCCTGATCCACTAAATTAGGTTCGTCGTACAGCAATCCGAGCGCCAGAAAAAACGCATCAATATTACATAATGCAGGATCTCCTGGCGCAAGGGAAAATGCCCAGTCTTGAGGGTCGCCACGTAATAAAGAAATAATGATTTTAACTTGTTGAACTGGGTCACCAGAGGAGCGGGGTTTCAAAGCCAGAAATAGTTTACAATTATTTTTAAAATTCAAAAACTTAGCTCTATCTCCAGAAAATAATTCAGGAATAGGAATTTTAGGTTCTAACATAGGATTCCGAACCACTAAATCTTGAATGTTCTGTACTCTTATAGTGAGATTATCCATCAAAGAGGACAGACCCTGAATGTCCATGTCCACACCTGTGTTCTGAACCACCCTGATGTAAAGGGGAAAAGAAAGACAGAACACAGTGCAAAGAAAAAAAAATGGTCTCAGAACTTCTCTTTTCCCTTTATTGAGAAGTAGAGTTGAGCGACCTTGACCTTTTTAGAGTCGAGCCGGGTTTCGCGAAACCCGACTATCTCAAAAGTCGGGTCGAGTGAAATCGGCCGATTATGACGTAAAGTCGGGATCGACCGAAACACGAAACCCAATGCAAGTCGATGGGGCAGCATAGTCGGCAGTGAGTGGGGGCCAGGAAAACACCTAGAGTGCCCATTTTAATGTCAAAACCATCCATTCTTCTTAATGAAGCTTGTCAAGCGTAATTTACCTTATAATAATTGGAAGGCATTTGAAATTGGGGGTCATTTGGCTAAAGTTGTGGTGGGTAGGGCTGGTTCAAGTAATTAGTGGGCCCAGGAAATCTGGACCACGTCACGGCAGTGGAGCAGGGAGAGGTAAGTATTTCAACTTTGCAAGTGCTGTGAACCTGAGCAAGCAGGGGGGGCCCCACTCGTTGGCATTGGCACTGGCACAGGGCCCCTCAAAGTACAGCGGTGTGTTTGCACAGCGGGGGCGCCTCCCACCGGCAGCAACACTTTTGCGTACAATGAGAGGCCCTGTGCCAGTGACGTCGCCAACTAGTATTCCTCCCCCCACCTGATGAAGGAACCTGCACTTTCATCTGCACCTTCCTGTTTGTCCCCGTGTAAGGTGGTATGGTATGCGGGAAGGGGGACCTGACTTTCAGCAGGGTCACAATCTTGCAGTGTAGCGTGCACGGGAAATGTTCCGTTATGGGTCAATGTACCAGCAGACTCATCTATCACTGGCTGGGCAATGGGCAGGATGAGGAGGAAACACAGATATAGGCCCAAAGAATAAAGTGGGCTAAATGCAGTTCAAAATTGGTAACACAGGACTAATCAGGGGGCATTGCAGTGGAGGACAACTGGAATGAGAGGCTGACACAGAGAGTAGGCCCAAATCAGTAAGTAGTCGAAATGCAGTTCAAAATTGGCAACAGTAGTAAACAGGCGGCACAGCTTTGTTCAGTGGAGGAGAACAGCAAGGAGTGGCAGACACCGATAGTAGGCCCCAACCCAACTAGTAGGCCAAATGCAGTCTAACATTAACAACTACTTAACGAGCGCCTGAAAACGGAATTTCAGGACAGGAAACCAGGAGAACAGCAAGGAGCGGCAGACACCGATAGTAGGCCCCAAACCAACTAGTACGCCAAATGCAGTTGTTCCGTTTAACCACAATTTAATGAGAGCCTGAAGATAGAAGTTCAGGAAAGGCAACCTGGAGAACACCTTGGAGTGGAACACACCATCTCTCTACACCCCATACCCAATTTGTAGGTCTAATGCAGCGTAGTTTCCAACAACTACTAAACGAGAGCATGATGATCGAAGCATTGGCGAGGAAACCTGGGGAACACCTTGGAGTGGAACACACCATCTCTCTACACCCCATACCCAATTTGTAGGCCTAATGCAGCGTAGTTTCCAACAACTACTAAACGAGAGCATGATGATCGAAGCATTGGCGAGGAAATCTGGGGAACACCTTGGAGTGGAACACACCATCTCTCTATAGTGGAACACACCATCTCTCTACACCCCATACCCAATTTGTAGGCCTAATGCAGCGTAGTTTCCACCAACTACTAAACGAGAGCCGGAAGATCGAAGCTCAGGAAAGGCAACCTGGAGAACACCTTGGAGTGGAACACACCATCTCTCTACACCCCATACCCAATTTGTAGGCCCAATGCAGCGTAGTTTCCAACAACTACTAAACGAGAGCCGGAAGATCGAAGCAATGGAGAGGAAACCTGGGGAACACCTTGGAGTGTAACACACCATCTCTCTACACCCCATACCCAATTTGTAGGCCTAATGCAGCGTAGTTTCCAACAACTACTAAACGAGAGCCGGAAGATCGAAGCAATGGAGAGGAAACCTGGGGAACACCTTGGAGTGTAACACACCATCTCTCTACACCCCATACCCAATTTGTAGGCCTAATGCAGCGTAGTTTCCAACAACTACTAAACGAGAGCATGATGATCGAAGCATTGGCGAGGAAACCTGGGGAACACCTTGGAGTGGAACACACCATCTTTCTACAGTGGAACACACCATCTCTCTACACCCCATACCCAATTTGTAGGCCCAATGCAGCGTAGTTTCCAACAACTACTAAACGAGAGCTGGAAGATCGAAGCTCAGGAAAGGCAACCTGGGGAACACCTTGGAGTGTAACAAACCCTCTCTCTACACCACGGAAGGGCTGATTCTTAGGAAGGAAGGCTGTCGGAAAGAAGCAGGGCGCGTCCGAGGGTGAATATATTCTTATTAGGTATATACTCACCCTCGGACGCGCCCTGCTTCTTTATTTGTAATGAATGTTTATTTGCAATGTGGTTTTGACTTACTCTATTTTTTTTGTAAATAATGATTTTATTATTTTCATTGTTTTGCATCTTCTTGGCAATAATATAAAGAAGACGCGACAGGACAACACTCGGTGGATGCCATATCTGTGTTTAAAGGGAACCTGTCACCCCGTTTTTTGAGATTGAGCTATAAATACTGTTAAATAGGGCCTGCGCTGTGCGTTACTATAGTGTATGTAGTGTACCCCGATTCCCCATGTATGCTGAGAAATACATTACCAAAGTCGCCGTTTTCGCCTGTCAATCAGGCTGGTCTGGTCAGGTGGGCGTGTTCACAGCGCTCTTTTCTTCCCCAGCTTTCCGTTGGTGGCGTGGTGATGCACACTCGGCTTTGGGAAAATGGCCGCCGCGATCTCTAATGCGCACGCGCGGCTGCCCGCGGCCATTTTCCTGAAGCCCCGTGCAGCAGAGTACTCCATCTGCGCACGCGCGGCCACAGGAAGATGGCCGCCCCCACCGATGCAAGGGATTACAGCGCAGATCGCGCGCTGTGTCTTCACGTGGGCGCAGGGAAGTCGGAACTCTGGACATGCGCACACCACTACGCCACCAACGGAAAGCTGGGGAAGAAAAGAGCGCTGTGAACACGCCCACCTGACCAGACCAGCCTGATTGACAGGCGAAAACGGCGACTTTGGTAATGTATTTCTCAGCATACATGGGGAATCGGGGTACACTACATACACTATAGTAACGCACAGCGCAGGCCCTATTTAACAGTATTTATAGCTCAATCTCAAAAAACGGGGTGACAGGTTCCCTTTAAAATTGAAAAAACCTTTCAGTTAACTACTTGCAGGAGAAAGTTATTGTAGCTGGTGGCCATTTTTAGTACTGTACCAGATTTTTGTTGTATGTGTTTGTTTTTAATGTTAAAATGTCTGCATTTGATATCTCTCCAGTATTTTCTTTTTTGTAAGCAAAATACTTATTTTTATATTTTCTGATGTTGGTTCCAGGGGTACACGGGCAGCAGTGGTGTGGTCAGTGGAGGCCTAGTGGAAGGAGTGACCGCAGACAGGCATCGAAGGCCTAAAATATTAACACATGGCTGTAGGCAATTTTAAATTGGTTCCAGGGGTACACGGGCAGCAGTGGTGTGGTCAGTGGAGGCCTAGTGGAAGGAGTGACCGCAGACAGGCATCGAAGGCCTAAAATAATAACACATGGCTGTAGGCAATTTTAAATTGGTTCCAGGGGTACACGGGCAGCAGTGGTGTGGTCAGTGGAGGCCTAGTGGAAGGAGTGACCGCAGACAGGCATCGAAGGCCTAAAATAATAACACATGGCTGTAGGCAATTTTAAATTGGTTCCAGGGGTACACGGGCAGCAGTGGTGTGGTCAGTGGAGGCCTAGTGGAAGGAGTGACCGCAGACAGGCATCGAAGGCCTAAAATAATAACACATGGCTGTAGGCAATTTTAAATTGGCTCCAGGGGTACACGGGCAGCAGTGGTGTGGTCAGTGGAGGCCTAGTGGAAGGAGTCACCGCAGACAGGCATCGAAGGCCTAAAATAATAACACATGGCTGTAGGCAATTTTAAATTGGTTACAGGGGTACACGGGCAGCAGTGGTGTGGTCAGTGGAGGCCTAGTGGAAGGAGTGACCACAGACAGGCATCGAAGGCCTAACATAACAAAAATGTCAATACAATGGTATTGTCAGTGGCAGGCATTGAAGGATGTCAGCGCATAGACTAAACATTGGTGGAGCTGTGAGATAATTTTGCAAGTGGTAGAGCACTGTTTGAGCTGGGGTGGGGGGAAACTGTCTTGTGGCCGGCGGTACAGGCCCAGGGCCCCTCATATTACAACGGTGTGTCTGACGTTGGGTGCGCACCACCACTGCCAGAGACACTTTATTGTACTAGGAGGGACCCAGTGGCAGTGCCGTCGACCAAAAGCGGGCTCACCCACCTCTTCAGACAAACTGCACTCTCACGGGTGCTGTCGCCAAGTGTCGATACCACGGCCCCGTGTGGGGAGTTTGGCCATTTAGTGAGGTGTAAACATGTCGTATGCTGGACAATCAGGTGCAGAAAATTACGAGATTGGAAAAGGCATTCAGAATAGTCCACAGGCAAGACCTTTTCATAGGAAAGCTAGGTGTCAGCCGGGCAAGGTGGGGCAAAAGATTTTGAAATCCAGTTGTGGTTCATTTTAATGAAGGTTAGATCATCTACATTTTGGGTAGCCAGATGAGTCCTTTTTTCTGTTAGTATTGAACCTGCAGCACTGAATACTCTTTCTGATAGGACACTAGCTGCCAGGCAAGCAAGCTCCTGCAAAGCATATTCTGCCAATTCTGGCCAGGTGTCTAATTTTGATGCCCAGTAATCAAATGGGAATGACGGTTGAGGGAGAACATCGATAAGGGATGAAAAATAGTTTGTAACCATACTGGACAAATGTTGTCTCCTGTCACTTTGAATTGATGCTGCAGTACCTGTCCTGTCTGCGGTCATAGCAAAATCACTCCACAACCTGGTCAGAAAACCCCTCTGGCCAACGCCACTTCTGATTTCTGCCCCTCTAACTCCTCTGGTCTGCTGGCCCCTGCAGCTCGTGTGAGAACGATCACGGGCGCTGTGTGCAGGGAATGCCAGAAGCAAACGGTCAACAAGAGTTGATTGTTTGGTTGCTAATATTAGTTCCAAGTTCTCATGTGGCATTATATTTTGCAATTTGCCTTTATAGCGAGGATCAAGGAGGCAGGCCAACCAGTAATCGTCATCATTCATCATTTTAGTTATGCTTGTGTCCCTTTTGAGGATACGTAAGGCATAATCCGCCATGTGGGCCAAAGTTCCAGTTCTCAAATCTGCGGTTGTGCTTGGTTGAGGGGCAGTTTCAGGCAAATCCACGTCACTTGTGTCCCTCAAAAAACCAGAACCCGGCCTTGCCGCGCCACCAATTTCCAGTGGCCCCGGAAAAGCTTCCTCATTAAAAATATAATCATCCCCATCATCCTCCTCGTCCTCCTCCTCCTCTTCGCCCGCTACCTCGTCTTGTACACTGCCCTGGCCAGACAATGGCTGACTGTCATCAAGGCTTTCCTCTTCCTCAGCTGCAGACGCCTGATCCATTATGTGCGTCAAACTTTGCATCAGCAGACGCATTAGGGGGATGCTCATGCTTATTATGGCGTTGTCTGCACTAACCAGCCGTGTGCATTCCTCAAAACACTGAAGGACTTGACACATGTCTTGAATCTTCGACCACTGCACACCTGACAACTCCATGTCTGCCATCCTACTGCCTGCCCGTGTATGTGTATCCTCCCACAAAAACATAACAGCCCACCTCTGTTCACACAGTCTCTGAAGCATGTGCAGTGTTGAGTTCCACCTTGTTGCAACGTCTATGATTAGGCGATGCTGGGGAAGGTTCAAAGAACGCTGATAGGTCTGCATACGGCTGGAGTGAACGGGCGAACGGCGGATATGTGAGCAAAGTCCACGCACTTTGAGGAGCAGGTCGGATAACCCCGGATAACTTTTCAGGAAGCACTGCACCACCAGGTTTAAGGTGTGAGCCAGGCAAGGAATGTGTTTCAGTTGGGAAAGGGAGATGGCAGCCATGAAATTCCTTCCGTTATCACTCACTACCTTGCCTGCCTCAAGATCTACAGTGCCCAGCCACGACTGCGTTTCTTTCTGCAAGAACTCGGACAGAACTTCCGCGGTGTGTCTGTTGTCGCCCAAACACTTCATAGCCAATACAGCCTGCTGACGTTTGCCAGTAGCTGCCCCATAATGGGAGACCTGGTGTGCAACAGTGGCAGCTGCGGATGGAGTGGTTGTGCGACTGCGGTCTGTGGACGAGCTCTCGCTTCTGCAGGAGGACGAAGAGGAGGAGGAGGGGGTGCGAACGGCTACAGCCAATTGTTTCCTAGACCGTGGGCTAGGCAGAACTGTCCCACACTTGCTGTCCCCTGTGGACCCTGCATCCACCACATTTACCCAGTGTGCCGTGATGGATGGCTTTTCTGGAAAAAAAATGTCGACTGGGTAGCTCGTAGCGTGGTACAGCATAGTCCATCAGGGCTTTGAAAGCTTCGCTTTCAACTAACCAGTAGGGCATCATCTCTAACGAGATTAGTCTAGCTATGTGTGCGTTCAAACCCTGTGTACGCGGATGCGAGGCTAAGTACTTCCTTTTTCTAACCATAGTCTCATGTAGGGTGAGCTGGACTGGAGAGCTGGAGATCGTGGAACTAGCGGGGGTGCCGGTGGACATGGCAGACTGAGAGACGGTGGGAGATGGTATTGTTGCCACCGGTGCCCTAGATGCAGTGTTTCCTACTACGAAACTGGTGATTCCCTGACCCTGACTGCTTTGGCCTGGCAAAGAAACCTGCACAGATACTGCAGGTGGTGCGGAAAATGGTGGCCCTACACTGCCGGAAGGGATGTTGCGTTGCTGACTAGCTTCATTGGCCGAGGGTGCTACAACCTTAAGGGACGTTTGGTAGTTAGTCCAGGCTTGCAAATGCATGGTGGTTAAATGTCTATGCATGCAACTTGTATTGAGACTTTTCAGATTCTGTCCTCTGCTTAAGGTAGTTGAACATTTTTGACAGATGACTTTGCGCTGATCAATTGGATGTTGTTTAAAAAAATGCCAGACTGCACTCTTTCTAGCATCGGATACCTTTTCAGGCATTGCAGACTGAGCTTTAACCGGATGGCCACGCTGTCCTCCAACAGGTTTTGGCTTTGCCACGCATTTTGGGCAAGATACGGGCCCGGCAGATGGAACCTGTTGCGATGTTGATGCCTGCTGCGGCCCCTCCTCCTCCGCTTCAGAACTGCTGCCGCCTGCACCCTGTTCCCCCAATGGCTGCCAATCGGGGTCAAGAACTGGGTCATCTATTACCTCTTCTTGTAGCTCGTGTGCAACTTCGTCTGTGTCACCGTGTCGGTCGGTGGTATAGCGTTCGTGATGGGGCAACATAGTCTCATCAGGGTCTGATTCTTGATCAGCACCCTGCGAGGGCAATGTTGTGGTCTGAGTCAAAGGACCAGCATAGTAGTCTGGCTGTGGCTGTGCATCAGTGCACTCCATGTCAGATTCAACTTGTAATGGGCATGGACTGTTAACTGCTTCACTTTCTAAGCCAGGGACGGTATGTGTAAAGAGCTCCATGGAGTAACCCGTTGTGTCGCCTGCTGCATTCTTCTCTGTTGTTGTTTTTGCTGAAGAGGACAAGGAAGCGACTTGTCCCTGACCGTGAACATCCACTAACGACGCGCTGCTTTGACATTTACCAGTTTCACGAGAGGAGGCAAAAGAGCTAGAGGCTGAGTCAGCAAGATAAGCCAAAACTTGCTCTTGCTGCTCCGGCTTTAAAAGCGGTTTTCCTACTCCCAGAAAAGGGAGCGTTCGAGGCCTTGTGTAGCCAGACGACGAACCTGGCTCCACAGCTCCAGACTTAGGTGCAATATTTTTTTTCCCACGACCAGCTGATGCTCCACCACTACCACTACCCTCATTACCAGCTGACAATGAACGCACCCGGCCACGACCTCTTCCACCATACTTCCTCATTGTTTTAAAAACGTAAACAAACTAACGGTATTTGTTGCTGTCACACAAATTACATGGTGAGCTATAACTTCAGTATGATTTAGCTACCCCTTTACAGGTGAGTGAGACCACAACGAAAATCAGGCACAATGTTACACACTCTGTTGTTGGTGGCAACAAATGAGAGAGATGCCACACACGCAGGACTGTCACTGAAGCACAAATGTAAATATTAATCTCCCACTGATTTGATTTTTTTTTTTTTTAAGGGAGACTTTAGGAAAAAAAAATAATAGAATAAAATGATTTTTTCAGGAAGAATTTAGAAACCAAATAAAATAAAATGATTTTTTCAGGGAGAATTTAGAAAACAAATAAAACAAAAAAAGGCTTTCTATGGCCCACTGAGTGAGAGATGACGCACACAGGAGTCAGGAGTGGCACACAAGCCCAGAGGCCAATATTTATCTCCCACTGATTGATGTAGTGATTTTTTCAGGTAGATTTTGGAACCCAAATCAAGCTAAAAAAAATAATAGGCTTTCTATGGCCCACAATTGGAGAGAGAGAGAGAGAGCTGGCACACCCAGGAGTCAAGACTGGCACACAAGCAGAAAGGGCAATATTAACCCCTCTGTGACCTTAGACGTACTATCCCGTCGAGGTGCCCTGGGCTTATCTGACCCTGGACGGGATAGTACGTCATAGCCGATCGGCCGCGCTCACGGGGGGAACGCGGCCGATCGCGGCCGGGTGTCAGCTGCTTATCGCAGCTGACATCCGGCACTATGTGCCAGGAGCGGTCACGGACCGCCCCCGGCACATTAACCCCTGGCACACCGCGATCAAAGATGATCGCGATGTGCCGGCGGTGCAGGGAAGCACCGCGCAGGGAGGGGGCTCCCTGCGGGCTTCCCTGAGCCCCCCGCAGCAACGCGATGTGATCGCGTTGCTGCGAGGGTCTCCTCACCTCCCTCCCTGCTCGAGCCCCGGATCCAAGATGGCCGCGGATCCGGGTCCTGCAGGGAGGGAGGTGGCTTCACAGAGCCTGCTCAGAGCAGGCACTGTGAAGCAGCCTGCACTCCTATCAGATCAGTGATCTGACAGAGTGCTGTGCAAACTGTCAGATCACTGATCTGTGATGTCCCCCCCTGGGACAAAGTAAAAAAGTAAAAAAAAAATTTTCAAATGTGTAAAAAAAATAAAAAAAAAAATTCCAAAATAATGAAAAAAAAAAAAAAATATTATTCCCATAAATACATTTCTTCATCTAAATAAAAAAAAAAAAACAATAAAAGTACACATATTTAGTATCGCCGCGTCCGTAACGACCCGACCTATAAAACTGTCCCACTAGTTAACCCCTTCAGTAAACACCGTAAGAAAAAAAAAAAAAAAACGAGGCAAAAAACAACGCTTTATTATCATACCGCCGAACAAAAAGTGGAATAACACGCGATAAAAAGGACAGATATAAATAACCATGGTACCGCTGAAAGCGTCATATTGTCCCGCAAAAAAAGAGCCACCATACAGCATCATCAGCAAAAAAATAAAAAAGTTATAGTCCTGAGAATAAAGCGATGCAAAAATAATTATTTTTTCTGTAAAATAGTTTTTATCGTATAAAAGCACCAAACCAT